>NC_091282.1:513856212-514156212 GCF_032444005.1 Ranitomeya imitator | reverse complement strand
GAAGATCGAAGCTCAGGAAAGGCAACCTGGAGAACACCTTGGAGTGGAACACACCATCTCTCTACACCCCATACCCAATTTGTAGGCCCAATGCAGCGTAGTTTCCAACAACTACTAAACGAGAGCCGGAAGATCGAAGCAATGGAGAGGAAACCTGGGGAACACCTTGGAGTGTAACACACCATCTCTCTACACCCCATACCCAATTTGTAGGCCTAATGCAGCGTAGTTTCCAACAACTACTAAACGAGAGCCGGAAGATCGAAGCAATGGAGAGGAAACCTGGGGAACACCTTGGAGTGTAACACACCATCTCTCTACACCCCATACCCAATTTGTAGGCCTAATGCAGCGTAGTTTCCAACAACTACTAAACGAGAGCCGGAAGATCGAAGCAATGGAGAGGAAACCTGGGGAACACCTTGGAGTGTAACACACCATCTCTCTACACCCCATACCCAATTTGTAGGCCTAATGCAGCGTAGTTTCCAACAACTACTAAACGAGAGCCGGAAGATCGAAGCAATGGAGAGGAAACCTGGGGAACACCTTGGAGTGTAACACACCATCTCTCTACACCCCATACCCAATTTGTAGGCCTAATGCAGCGTAGTTTCCAACAACTACTAAACGAGAGCCGGAAGATCGAAGCAATGGAGAGGAAACCTGGGGAACACCTTGGAGTGTAACACACCATCTCTCTACACCCCATACCCAATTTGTAGGCCTAATGCAGCGTAGTTTCCAACAACTACTAAACGAGAGCCGGAAGATCGAAGCAATGGAGAGGAAACCTGGGGAACACCTTGGAGTGTAACACACCATCTCTCTACACCCCATACCCAATTTGTAGGCCTAATGCAGCGTAGTTTCCAACAACTACTAAACGAGAGCATGAAGATCGAAGCAATGGAGAGGAAACCTGGGGAACACCATGGAGTGGAACACACCATCTCTCTACACCCCATACCCAATTTGTAGGCCTAATGCAGCGTAGTTTCCAACAACTACTAAACGAGAGCATGATGATCGAAGCATTGGCGAGGAAACCTGGGGAACACCTTGGAGTGGAACACACCATCTCTCTACAGTGGAACACACCATCTCTCTACACCCCCAATTTGTAGGCCTAATGCAGCGTAGTTTCCAACAACTACTAAACGAGAGCCGGAAGATCGAAGCTCAGGAAAGGCAACCTGGGGAACAACTTGGAGTGGAACACACCATCTCTCTACACCCCATACCCAATTTGTAGGCCCAATGCAGCGTAGTTTCCAACAACTACTAAACGAGAGCCGGAAGATCGAAGCTCAGGAAAGGCAACCTGGGGAACACCTTGGAGTGTAACAAACCCTCTCTCTACACCACGGAAGGGCTGATTCTTAGGAAAGAAGGCTGTCGGAAAGAAGCAGGGCGCGTCCGAGGGTGATTATATTCTTATTAGGTATATACTCACCCTCGGACGCGCCCTGCTTCTTTATTTGTAATGAATGTTTATTTGCAATGTGGTTTTGACTTACTCTATTTTTTTGGTAAATAATGATTTTATTATTTTCATTGTTTTGCATCTTCTTGGCAATAATATAAAGAAGACGCGACAGGACAACACTCGGTGGATGCCATATCTGTGTTTAAAATTGAAAAAACCTTTCAGTTAACTACTTGCAGGAGAAAGTTATTGTAGCTGGTGGCCATTTTTAGTACTGTACCAGATTTTTGTTGTATGTGTTTGTTTTTAATGTTAAAATGTCTGCATTTGATATCTCTCCAGTATTTTCTTTTTTATAAGCAAAATACTTATTTTTATATTTTCTGATGTTGGTTCCAGGGGTACACGGGCAGCAGTGGTGTGGTCAGTGGAGGCCTAGTGGAAGGAGTGACTGCATACAGGCATCGAAAGCCTAAAATAATAACACATGGCTGTAGGCAATTTTAAATTGGTTCCAGGGGTACACGGGCAGCAGTGGTGTGGTCAGTGGAGGCCTAGTGGAAGGAGTGACCGCAGACAGGCATCGAAGGCCTAAAATAATAACACATAGCTGTAGGCAATTTTAAATTGGTTCCAGGGGTACACGGGCAGCAGTGGTGTGGTCAGTGGAGGCCTAGTGGAAGGAGTCACCGCAGACAGGCATCGAAGGCCTAAAATAATAACACATGGCTGTAGGCAATTTTAAATTGGTTCCATGGGTACACGGGCAGCAGTGGTGTGGTCAGTGGAGGCCTAGTGGAAGGAGTGACCGCAGACAGGCATCGAAGGCCTAAAATAATAACACATGGCTGTAGGCAATTTTAAATTGGTTCCAGGGGTACACGGGCAGCAGTGGTGTGGTCAGTGGAGGCCTAGTGGAAGGAGTGACCGCAGACAGGCATCGAAGGCCTAAAATAATAACACATGGCTGTAGGCAATTTTAAATTGGTTCCAGGGGTACACGGGCAGCAGTGGTGTGGTCAGTGGAGGCCTAGTGGAAGGAGTCACCGCAGACAGGCATCGAAGGCCTAAAATAATAACACATGGCTGTAGGCAATTTTAAATTGGTTACAGGGGTACACGGGCAGCAGTGGTGTGGTCAGTGGAGGCCTAGTGGAAGGAGTGACCGCAGACAGCCATCGAAGGCCTAAAATAATAACACATGGCTGTAGGCAATTTTAAATTGGTTCCAGGGGTACACGGGCAGCAGTGGTGTGGTCAGTGGAGGCCTAGTGGAAGGAGTGACCGCAGCCAGGCATCGAAGGCCTAAAATAATAACACATGGCTGTAGGCAATTTTAAATTGGTTCCAGGGGTACACGGGCAGCAGTGGTGTGGTCAGTGGAGGCCTAGTGGAAGGAGTCACCGCAGACAGGCATCGAAGGCCTAAAATAATAAGACATGGCTGTAGGCAATTTTAAATTGGTTCCAGGGGTACACGGGCAGCAGTGGTGTGGTCAGTGGAGGCCTAGTGGAAGGAGTGGCCGCAGACAGGCATCGAAGGCCTAAAATAATAACACATGGCTGTAGGCAATTTTAAATTGGTTCCAGGGGTACACGGGCAGCAGTGGTGTGGTCAGTGGAGGCCTAGTGGAAGGAGTGACCGCAGACAGGCATCGAAGGCCTAAAATAATAACACATGGCTGTAGGCAATTTTAAATTGGTTACAGGGGTACACGGGCAGCAGTGGTGTGGTCAGTGGAGGCCTAGTGGAAGGAGTCACCGCAGACAGGCATCGACGGCCTAAAATAATCACACATGGCTGTAAGCAATTTTAAATTGGTTACAGGGGTACACGGGCAGCAGTGGTGTGGTCAGTGGAGGCCTAGTGGAAGGAGTGACCACAGACAGGCATCGAAGGCCTAACATAACAAAAAAGTCAATACAATGGTATTGTCAGTGGCAGGCATTGAAGGATGTCAGCGCATAGACTAAACATTGGTGGAGCTGTGAGATAATTTTGCAAGTGGTAGAGCACTGTTTGAGCTGGGGTGGGGGGAAACTGTCTTGTGGCCGGCGGTACAGGCCCAGGGCCCCTCATATTACAACGGTGTGTCTGACGTTGGGTGCGCACCACCACCGCCAGAGACACTTTATTGTACTAGGAGGGACCCAGTGGCAGTGCCGTCGACCAAAAGCGGGCTCACCCACCTCTTCAGACAAACTGCACTCTCACGGGTGCTGTCACCAAGTGTCGATACCACGGCCCTGTGTGGGGAGTTTGGCCATTTAGTGAGGTGTAAACATGTCGTATGCTGGACAATCAGGTGCAGAAAATTACGAGATTGGAAAAGGCATTCAGAATAGTCCACAGGCAAGACCTTTTCATAGGAAAGCTAGGTGTCAGCCGGGCAAGGTGGGGCAAAAGATTTCGAAATCCAGTTGTGGTTCATTTTAATGAAGGTTAGATCATCTACATTTTGGGTAGCCAGACGAGTCCTTTTTTCTGTTAGTATTGAACCTGCAGCACTGAATACTCTTTCTGATAGGACACTAGCTGCCGGGCAAGCAAGCTCCTGCAATGCATATTCTGCCAATTCTGGCCAGGTGTCTAATTTTGATGCCCAGTAATCAAATGGGAATGACGGTTGAGGGAGAACATCGATAAGGGATGAAAAATAGTTTGTAACCATACTGGACAAATGTTGTCTCCTGTCACTTTGAATTGATGCTGCAGTACCTGTCCTGTCTGCGGTCATAGCAAAATCACTCCACAACCTGGTCAGAAAACCCCTCTGGCCAACGCCACTTCTGATTTCTGCCCCTCTAACTCCTCTGGTCTGCTGGCCCCTGCAGCTCGTGTGAGAACGATCACGGGCGCTGTGTGCAGGGAATGCCAGAAGCAAACGGTCAACAAGAGTTGATTGTTTGGTTGCTAATATTAGTTCCAAGTTCTCATGTGGCATTATATTTTGCAATTTGCCTTTATAGCGAGGATCAAGAAGGCAGGCCAACCAGTAATAGTCATCATTCATCATTTTAGTTATGCGTGTGTCCCTTTTGAGGATACGTAAGGCATAATCCGCCATGTGGGCCAAAGTTCCAGTTCTCAAATCTGCGGTTGTGCTTGGTTGGGGGGCAGTTTCAGGCAAATCCACGTCACTTGTGTCCCTCAAAAAACCAGAACCCGGCCTTGACGCGCCACCAATTTCCAGTGGCCCCGGAAAAGCTTCCTCATTAAAAATATAATCATCCCCATCATCCTCCTCGTCCTCCTCCTCCTCTTCGCCCGGTACCTCGTCCTGTACACTGCCCTGGCCAGACAATGGCTGACTGTCATCAAGGCTTTCCTCTTCCTCAGCTGCAGACGCCTGATCCTTTATGTGCGTCAAACTTTGCATCAGCAGACGCATTAGGGGGATGCTCATGCTTATTATGGCGTTGTCTGCACTAACCAGCCGTGTGCATTCCTCAAAACACTGAAGGACTTGACACATGTCTTGAATCTTCGACCACTGCACACCTGACAACTCCATGTCTGCCATCCTACTGCCTGCCCGTGTATGTGTATCCTCCCACAAAAACATAACAGCCCGCCTCTGTTCACACAGTCTCTGAAGCATGTGCAGTGTTGAGTTCCACCTTGTTGCAACGTCTATGATTAGGCGATGCTGGGGAAGGTTCAAAGAACGCTGATAGGTCTGCATACGGCTGGAGTGTACGGGCGAACGGCGGATATGTGAGCAAAGTCCACGCACTTTGAGGAGCAGGTCGGATAACCCCGGATAACTTTTCAGGAAGCACTGCACCACCAGGTTTAAGGTGTGAGCCAGGCAAGGAATGTGTTTCAGTTGGGAAAGGGAGATGGCAGCCATGAAATTCCTTCCGTTATCACTCACTACCTTGCCTGCCTCAAGATCTACAGTGCCCAGCCACGACTGCGTTTCTTTCTGCAAGAACTCGGACAGAACTTCCGCGGTGTGTCTGTTGTCGCCCAAACACTTCATAGCCAATACAGCCTGCTGACGTTTGCCAGTAGCTGCCCCATAATGGGAGACCTGGTGTGCAACAGTGGCAGCTGCGGATGGAGTGGTTGTGCGACTGCGGTCTGTGGACGAGCTCTCGCTTCTGCAGGAGGACGAAGAGGAGGAGGAGGGGGTGCGAACTGCTACAGCCAATTGTTTCCTAGACCGTGGGCTAGGCAGAACTGTCCCAAACTTGCTGTCCCCTGTGGACCCTGCATCCACCACATTTACCCAGTGTGCCGTGATGGACACGTAACGTCCCTGGCCATGCCTACTGGTCCATGCATCTGTTGTCAGGTGCACCTTTGTGCTCACAGATTGCCTGAGTGCATGGACGATGCGCTCTTTAACATGCTGGTGGAGGGCTGGGATGGCTTTTCTGGAAAAAAAACTGTCGACTGGGTAGCTCGTAGCGTGGTACAGCGTAGTCCATCAGGGCTTTGAAAGCTTCGCTTTCAACTAACCGGTAGGGCATCATCTCTAACGAGATTAGTCTAGCTATGTGTGCGTTCAAACCCTGTGTACGCGGATGCGAGGCTAAGTACTTCCTTTTTCTAACCATAGTCTCATGTAGGGTGAGCTGGACTGGAGAGCTGGAGATCGTGGAACTAGCGGGGGTGCCAGTGGACATGGCAGACTGAGAGACGGTGGGAGATGGTATTGTTGCCACCGGTGCCCTAGATGCAGTGTTTCCTACTACGAAACTGGTGATTCCCTGACCCTGACTGCTTTGGCCTGGCAAAGAAACCTGCACAGATACTGCAGGTGGTGCGGAAAATGGTGGCCCTACACTGCCGGAAGGGATGTTGCGTTGCTGACTAGCTTCATTGGCCGAGGGTGCTACAACCTTAAGGGACGTTTGGTAGTTAGTCCAGGCTTGCAAATGCATGGTGGTTAAATGTCTATGCATGCAACTTGTATTGAGACTTTTCAGATTCTGTCCTCTGCTTAAGGTAGTTGAACATTTTTGAAAGATGACTTTGCGCTGATCAATTGGATGTTGTTTAAAAAAATGCCAGACTGCACTCTTTCTAGCATCGGATACCTTTTCAGGCATTGCAGACTGAGCTTTAACCGGATGGCCACGCTGTCCTCCAACAGGTTTTGGCTTTGCCACGCGTTTTGGGCAAGATACGGGCCCGGCGGATGGAACCTGTCGCGATGTTGATGCCTGCTGCGGCCCCTCCTCCTCCGCTTCAGAACTGCTGCCGCCTGCACCCTGTTCCCCCAATGGCTGCCAATCGGGGTCAAGAACTGGGTCATCTATTACCTCTTCTTGTAGCTCGTGTGCAACTTCGTCTGTGTCACCGTGTCGGTCGGTGGTATAGCGTTCGTGATGGGGCAACATAGTCTCATCAGGGTCTGATTCTTGATCAGCACCCTGCGAGGGCAATGTTGTGGTCTGAGTCAAAGGACCAGCATAGTAGTCTGACTGTGGCTGTGCATCAGTGCACTCCATGTCAGATTCAACTTGTAATGGGCATGGACTGTTAACTGCTTCACTTTCTAAGCCAGGGACGGCTGCTTTGACATTTACCAGTTTCACGAGAGGAGGCAAAAGAGCTAGAGGCTGAGTCAGCAAGATAAGCCAAAACTTGCTCTTGCTGCTCCGGCTTTAAAAGCGGTTTTCCTACTCCCAGAAAAGGGAGCGTTCGAGGCCTTGTGTAGCCAGACGACGAACCTGGCTCCACAGCTCCAGACTTAGGTGCAATATTTTTTTTCCCACGACCAGCTGATGCTCCACCACTACCACTACCCTCATTACCAGCTGACAATGAACGCCCCCAGCCACGACCTCTTCCACCATACTTCCTCATTGTTTTAAAAACGTAAACAAACTAACGGTATTTGTTGCTGTCACACAAATTACACGGTGAGCTATAACTTCAGTATGATTTAGCTACCCCTTTACAGGTGAGTGAGACCACAACGAAAATCAGGCACAATGTTACACACTCTGTTGTTGGTGGCAACAAATGAGAGAGATGCCACACACGCAGGACTGTCACTGAAGCACAAATGTAAATATTAATCTCCCACTGATTTGATTTTTTCTTTTTTTTTAAGGGAGACTTTAGGAAAAAAAATAATAGAATAAAATGATTTTTTCAGGAAGAATTTAGAAACCAAATAAAATAAAATGATTTTTTCAGGGAGAATTTAGAAAACAAATAAAACAAAAAAAGGCTTTCTATGGCCCACTGAGTGAGAGATGACGCACACAGGAGTCAGGAGTGGCACACAAGCCCAGAGGCCAATATTTATCTCCCACTGATTGATGTAGTGATTTTTTCAGGTAGATTTTGGAACCCAAATCAAGATAAAAAAAATAATAGGCTTTCTATGGCCCACAATTAGAGAGAGAGAGAGAGATGGCACACCCAGGAGTCAAGACTGGCACACAAGCAGAAAGGGCAATATTAATCTCCCACTGATTTGTTTTTGTTTTTTTTTTTTCAGGGAGACTTTAGGAAAAAAAAAATAGAATAAAATGATTTTTTCAGGAAGAATTTAGAAACCAAATAAAATAAAATGATTTTTTCAGGGAGAATTTAGAAAACAAATAAAACAAAAAAAGGCTTTCTATGGCCCACTGAGTGAGAGATGACGCACACAGGAGTCAGGAGTGGCACACAAGCCCAGAGGCCAATATTTATCTCCCACTGATTGATGTAGTGATTTTTTTCAGGTAGATTTTGGAACCCAAATCAAGCTAAAAAAAATAATAGGCTTTCTATGGCCCACAATTGGAGAGAGAGAGAGATGGCACACCCAGGAGTCAAGACTGGCACACAAGCAGAAAGGGCAATATTAACCCCTTTCTGCCATTAGACGTACTATTGCGTCCATGTGGGGTGGGCTTTACTTCCCAAGGACGCAATAGTACGTCATATGCGATCGGCAGCGCTCACGGGGGGAGCGCCGCCGATCGCGGCCGGGTGTCAGCTGTTTATCGCAGCTGACATCCGGCACTATGTGCCAGGAGCGGTCACGGACCGCCCCCGGCACATTAACCCCCGGCACACCGCGATCAAAGATGATCGCGATGTGCCGGCGGTACAGGGAAGCACCGCGCAGGGAGGGGGCTCCCTGCGGGCTTCCCTGAGCCCCCTGCAGCAACGCGATGTGATCGCGTTGCTGCGAGGGTCTCACCTCCCTCCCTGCTCCCTCCAGCCCCGGATCCAAGATGGCCGCGGATCCGGGTCCTGCAGGGAGGGAGGTGGCTTCACAGAGCCTGCTCAGAGCAGGCACTGTGAAGGCTGCAGCGCTGCATGTCAGATCAGTGATCTGACAGAGTGCTGTGCAAACTGTCAGATCACTGATCTGTGATGTCCCCCCCTGGGACAAAGGGGACAAAGTAAAAAAGTTAAAAAAAAAATTTCAAATGTGTAAAAAAAAATTAAAAAAAATATTCCAAAATAATGAAAAAAAAAAAAAATATTATTCCCATAAATACATTTCTTTATCTAAATAAAAAAAGAAAACAATAAAAGTACACATATTTAGTATCGCCGCGTCCGTAACGGCCCGACCTATAAAACTGGCCCACTTGTTAACCCCTTCAGTAAACACCGTAAGGAAAAAAAAAAAAAAACGAGGCAAAAAACAACGCTTTATTATCATACCGCCGAACAAAAAGTGGAATAACACGCGATCAAAAAGACAGATATAACTAACCATGGTACCGCTGAAAACGTCATCTTGTCCTGCAAAAAACGAGCCGCCATACAGCATCATCAGCAAAAAAATAAAAAAGTTATAGTCCTGAGAATAAAGCGATGCAAAAATAATTATTTTTTCTATAAAATAGTTTTTATCGTATAAAAGCGCCAAACATAAAAAAATGATATAAATGAGGTGTTGCTGTAATCGTACTGACCCGAAGAATAAAACTGCTTCATCAATTTTACCAAACGGGGAACGGTATAAACGCCTCCCCCAAAAGAAATTCATGAATAGCTGGTTTTTGGTCATTCTGCCTCACAAAAATCGGAATAAAAAGCGATCAAAAAATGTCACGTGCCCGAAAATGTTACCAATAAAACATCAACTCGTCCCGCAAAAAACAAGACCTCACATGACTCTGTGGACCAAAATATAGAAAAATTATAGCTCTCAAAATGTGGTAACGCAAAAAATATTTTTTGCAATAAAAAGCGTCTTTCAGTGTGTGACGGCTGCCAATCATAAAAATCTGCTAAAAAACCCGCTATAAAAGTAAATCAAACCCCCCTTCATCACCCCCTTAGTTAGGGAAAAATTAAAAAAATGTATTTATTTCCATTTTCCCATTAGGGCTAGGGTTAGAGTTAGGGCTAGGGTTAGGGCTAGGGTTAGGGCTAGGGTTAGGGCTAGGGTTAGGGTTAGGGCTAGGGTTAGGGCTAGGGTTAGGGCTAGGGTTAGGGTTAGGGTTAGGGCTAGGGTTAGGGTTAGGGTTAGAGCTAGGGTTAGGGCTAGGGTTAGGGTTAGGGCTAGGGTTAGGGCTAGGGTTAGGGCTAGGGTTAGGGCTAGGGTTAGGGCTAGGGTTAGGATTAGGGTTAGGGCTAGGGTTAGGGCTAGGGCTACAGTTTGGGTTGGGGCTAAAGTTACAGTTAGGGTTTAGATTAAATTTACGGTTGGGAATAGGGTTGGGATTAGGGTTAGGGGTGTGTCAGGGTTAGAGGTGTGGTTAGGGTTACTGTTGGGATTAGGGTTAGGGATGTGTTTGGATTAGGGTTTCAGTTATAATTGGGGGGTTTCCACTGTTTAGGCACATCAGGGGCTCTCCAAACGCGACATGGCGTCCGATCTCAATTCCAGCCAATTCTGCGTTGAAAAAGTAAAACAGTGCTTCTTCCCTTCCGAGCTCTCCCGTGTGCCCAAACAGGGGTTTACCCCAACATATGGGGTATCAGCGTACTCAGGACAAATAGGACAACAACTTTTGGGGTCCAATTTCTCCTGCTACCCTTGGGAAAATACAAAACCCGGGGCTAAAACATATTTTTTGTGGGAAAAAAAAAGATTTTTTATTTTCACGGCTCTGCGTTATAAACTGTAGTGAAACACTTGGGGGTTCAAAGTTCTCACAACACATCTAGATTAGTTCCCTGGGGGGTCTAGTTTCCAATATGGGGTCACTTGTGGGGGGTTTCTACTGTTTAGGTACATTAGGGGTTCTGCAAACGCAATGTGACGTCTGCAGACCATTCCATCTAAGTCTGCATTCCAAATGGCGCTCCTTCCCTTCCGAGCTCTGCCATGCGCTCAAACGGTGGTTTCCCCCAACATACGGGGTATCAGCGTACTCAGGACAAATTGGACAACAACTTTTGGGGTCGAATTTCTCCTCTTACCCTCGGGAAAATACAAAACTGGGGGCTAAAAAATAATTTTGGGGGGAAAGATTTTTTTTTTTAATTTTCACGGCTCTGCGTTACAAACTGTAGTGAAACACTTGGGTGTTCAAAGCTATCACAACACATCTAGATGAGTTCTTTAGGGGGTCTAGTTTCCAAAATGGTGTCACTTGTGGGAGGTTTCTACTGTTTAGGTACATTAGGGGCTCTGCAAATGCAATGTGACACCTGCAGACCATTCCATCTAAGTCCTCATTCCAAATGGAGCTCCTTCCCTTCCGAGCCCTCCCATGCGCCCAAACAGTGGTTCCCCCCCACATATGGGGTATCAGCGCACTCAGGACAAATTGGACAACAAATTGTGGGGTCGAATTTCTCCTGTTACCCTCGGGAAAATACAAAACTGGGGGCTAAAAAATAATTTTTGTGGGAAAAAATTTTTGTTTTATTTTTACGGCTCTCCATTATAAACTTCTGTGAAGCCCTTGGTGGGTCAAAGCGCTCAGCACACATCTAGATAAGTTCCTAAGGGGGTCTACTTTCCAAAATGGTGTCACTTGTGGGGGGTTTCTACTGTTTAGGTACATTAGGGGCTCTGCAAACGCAATGTGACACCTGCAGACCATTCCATCTAAGTCTGTATTCAAATGGCACTCCTTTCCTTCTGAGCCCTCCCATGTGCCCAAACAGTGGTTCCCCCCACATATGGTGTATCATCGCACTCAGGACAAATTGGGCAACAAATTTTGGGGTCCAATTTCTCCTGTTACCCTCAGGAAAATACAAAACTGGGGGCTAAAAAAATAATTTTTGTGGGAAAAAAATTTTGTTTTATTTTTACGGCTCTGCATTATAAACTTCTATGAAGCACTTGGTGGGTCAAAGTGCTCACCACACCTCTAGATAAGTTCCTTAGGGGGTCTACTTTCCAAAATGGTGTCACTTGTGGGGGGTTTCAATGTTTAGGCACATCAGTGGCTCTTCAAACGCAACATGGCGTCCCATCTCAATTCCTGTCAATTTTGCTTTGAAAAGTCAAACGGCGCTCCTTCCCTTCCGAGCTCTCCCATCCACCCAAACAGTGGTTTACCCCCACATATGGGGTATCAGCGTACTCAGGACAAATAGGACAACAACTTTTGGGGTCCAATTTCTTCTCTTACCCTTGGGAAAATAAAAAATTGGGGGCGAAAAGATAATTTTTGTGAAAAAATATGATTTTTTATTTTTACGGTTCTACATTATAAACTTCTGTGAAGCACTTGTTGGGTCAAAGTGCTCACCACACCTCTAGATAAGTTCCTTAGGGGGTCTACTTTCCAAAATGGTGTCACTTGTGGGGGGTTTCAATGTTTAGCCACATCAGGGGCTCTCCAAACGAAACATGGCGTCCCATCTCAATTCCAGTCAATTTTGCATTGAAAAGTCAAATGGCACTCCTTCGCTTCCGAGCTCTGCCATGCGCCCAAACAGTGGTTTACCCCCACATGTGGGGTATTGGCATACTCAGGACAAATTGTACAACAATGTTTGGGGTCTATTTTCTCCTGTTACCCTTGGTAAAATAAAACAAATTGGAGCTGAATTAAATTTTTTGTGAAAAAAAGTTAAATGTTCATTTTTATTTAAACATTCAAAAAATTCCTGTGAAGCACCAGAAGGGTTAATAAACTTCTTGAATATGGTTTTGAGCACCTTGAGGGGTGTAGTTTTTAGAATGGTGTCACACTTGGGTATTTTCTATCATATAGACCCCTCAAAATGACTTCAAATGAGATGTGGTCCCTAAAATAAAATGGTGTTGTAGAAATGAGAAATTGCTGGTCAACTTTTAACCCTTATAACTCCCTAACAAAAAAACATTTTGGTTCCAAAATTGTGCTGATGTAAAGTAGACATGTGGGAAATGTTACTTATTAAGTATTTTGTGTGACATATCTCTGTGATTTAATTGCATAAAAATTCAAAGTTGGAAAATTGCGAAATTTTCATAATTTTCGCCAAATTTCTGTTTTTTTCACAAATAAACGCAGGTACTATCAAATAATTTTTACCATTGTCATGAAGTACAATATGTCACGAGAAAACAATGTCAGAATCACCAGGACCCATTGAAGCGTTCCAGAGTTATAACCTCATAAAGGGACAGTGGTCAGAATTGTAAAAATTGGCCCGGTCATTAACGTGCAAACCACCCTTGGGGGTAAAGGGGTTAATCTCCCACTGATTTGTTTTTTTTTTTTTTTTTTTTTCAGGGAGACTTTAGGAAAAAAAAAATAGAATAAAATGATTTTTTCAGGAAGAATTTAGAAACCAAAGAAAATAAAATGATTTTTTCAGGGAGAATTTAGAAAACAAATAAAACAAAAAAAGGCTTTCTATGGCCCACTGAGTGAGAGATGCCACACACAGGAGTCAGGAGTGGCACACAAGCCCAGAGGCCAATATTAATCTCCCACTTTTTTTTTTTTTTTTCCAGGGAAAATTTATAAACCCAATAAAAAAAAAAAATAATAAATAGGCTTTCTATGGCCCACTATCTGAGAGAGAGAGATGGCACGCTTAGGACTGGCACACAAGCCCAAAGGCCAATATTAATCTCCCACTGATTGATTTATTGATTTTTTCAGGTAGAATTTAGAACCCAAATAAAGCAAAAAAAAAAAAAAATGGGCTTTCTATGGCCCACTGAGTGAGTGATGATGCACACAGGAGTCAGGAGTGGCACACAAGCCCTGAGGCCAATATTTTTCTCCCACTGATTGATGTAGTGATTTTTTCAGGTAGATTTTAGAACCAAAATCAAGCAAAAAAATAAATAGGCTTTCTATGGCCCACTGAGTGAGTGATGATGCACACAGGAGTCAAGAGTGGCACACAAGCCCTGAGGCCAATATTTTTCTCCCACTGATTGATGTAGTGATTTTTTCAGGTAGATTTTATAACCCAAATCAAGCAAAAAAATAAATAGGCTTTCTATGGCCCACTGAGTGAGAGATGACACAGACAGGGATGGCACTCTAGCAGAAATGTCAATCTTAATCTCCCACAAAAAAAAAAAAACAAAAAAACAGGGAGTGTCCTTCAATTACTATCTCCCTGCAGTAATCTCAGCCAGGTATGGCAGGCAGCAATAAGGAGTGGACTGATGCACAAATAAAATAAAAAGTGTGTACAAACCAAAAAGATAGCTGTGCAGAAAGGAAAGAACAAGAGGATTTGTGCTTTGAAAAAAGCAGTTGGTTTGCACAGCGGCGTACACACAGCAATGCAGCTATCAGGGAGCCTTCTAGGGCAGCCCAATGAGCTACAGCGCTGAGGGGGAAAAAAAAAATGTAGCTTCCACTGTCCCTGCACACCGAAGGTGGTGTTGGGCAGTGGAAATCGCTACAGCACAAGCGGTTTGGTGGTTAATGGACCCTGCCTAACGCTATCCCTGCTTCTGACGAAGCGGTAGCAACCTCTCCCTAAGCTCAGATCAGCAGCAGTAACATGGCGGTCGGCGGGAACTCCCCTTTATAGCCCCTGTGACGCCGCGGACAGCAAGCCAATCACTGCAATGCCCTTCTCTAAGATGGTGGGGACCAGGACCTATGTCATCACGCTGCCCACACTCTGCGTTTACCTTCATTGGCTGAGAAATGGCGCTTTTCGCGTCATTGAAACGCGACTTTGGCGCGAAAGTCGCGTACCGCATGGCCGACCCCGCACAGGGGTCGGATCGGGTTTCATGAAACCCGACTTTGCCAAAAGTCGGCGACTTTTGAAAATGAACGACCCGTTTCGCTCAACCCTAGATTAGGGTTAGGTTTGAGGTTAGGGTTGAGATTAGGATTAGGGGTGTGTTGGATTTAGGGTTTTGATTAGGGTTATGGTTAGGGTTGACATTAGGGTTGTTTTGGGGTAAGGGTTGTGATTATGGTTAGGGTTAGTGATTAGGATTATGGATGATTTTGGGATTAGGGTTAGGGGTGTGTTGGGGTTAGGGTTGGAGCTAGAATTGGGGGGTTTCCACTGTTTAGGTACATCAGGGGGTCTCCAAACACGACAGCCAATTTTGCGCTCAAAAAGTCAAATGGTGCTCCCTCCCTTCTGAGCTCTGCCGTGCGCCCAAACAGTGGGTTACCCCCACATATGGGGCATCAGCGTACTCGGGATAAATTGGACAACAACTTCTGGGGTCCAATTTCTCTTGTTACCCTTGTGAAAATAAAAACTTGGGGGCTACAAAATCTTTTTTGTGAAAAAAAAAATAATTTTTATTTTCACGACTCTGCATTCTAAACTTCTGTGAAGCACTTGGGCATTCAAAGTTCTCACCACACATCTAGATAAGTTCCTTGGGGGGTCTAGTTTCCAAAATGGGGTCACTTGTGGGGGGTTACTACAGTTTAGGTACATCAGGGGCTCTGCAATCGCAACATAATGCCCACAGACCATTCTATCAAAGTCTGCATTCCAAAAAGGCGCTCCTTCCCTTCCGAGCTCTGCCGTGCGCCCAAACAGTGGTTTACCCCCACATATGGCGCATCAGCGTACTCGGGATAAATTGGACAACAACTATTGCAGTCCAATTTCTCCTGTTACCCTTGTGAAAATAAAAACTTGGGGGCTACAATATCTTTTTTGTGGAAAAAAAAATATTTTTTAGTTTCACGACTCTGCATTCTAAACTTCTGTGAAGCACTTGGGCATTCAAAGTTCTCACCACACATCTAGATAAGTTCTTTGGGGGGTCTAGTTTCCAAAATGGGGTCACTTGTGGAGGGTTTCTACTGGTTAGGTACATCAGGGGCTCTGCAAACGCAACATAATACCCGCAGACCATTCTATCAAAGTCTGCATTCCAAAACGGCGCTCCTTCCTTCCGAGCTCTGCCGTGCGCCCAAACAGTGGTTTACCCCCACATATGGGGTACCAGCATACTCAGGACAAATTGGATAACAACTTTTGGGGTCCAATTTCTATTGTTACCCTTGTGAAAATAAAAATTTGGTGGCTAAATATCTTTTTTGTGGAAAAAAAATATTTTTTATTTTCACAGCTCTGCATTATAAACTTCTGTGAAGCACTTGGGCATTCAAGGTTCTCACCACACATCTAGATAAGTTCCATGGGGGGTCTAGTTTCCAAAATGGGGTCACTTGTGGGGGGTTTCCACTGTTTAGGCACATCAGGGGCTCTCCAAACGCGACATGGCGTCCAATCTCAATTCCAGCCAATTCTACATTGAAAAAGTAAAACGGCACTCCTTCTCTTCCAAGCTCTGCGGTGCGCCCTAACAGTTGTTTACCCCCACATATTGGGTATCAGCGTACTCAGGAGAAATTGCACAACAACTTTTGTGGTCTAATTTCTCCTGTTACCCTTGTGAAAATAAGAATTTGTGGGCGAAAAGATCATTTTTGTGTAAACAAAAGCGATTTTTTATTTTCACGGCTCTACGTTATAAACTTCTGTGAAGCACTTGGGGGTTCAAAGTGCTCACCACACATCTAGATAAGTTCCTTAAGGGGTCTAGTTTACAAAATGGTGTCACTTGTGGGGAGTTTCCACTGTTTAGGTACATCAGGGGCTCTCTAAATGTGACATGGTGTCCGATCTCAATTCCAGCCAATTCTGCATTGAAAAAGTCAAACGGCGCTCCTTCACTTCTAAGTTCTGCAATGCGCCCTAACAGTGGTTTACCCCCACATATGGGGTATTGCCGTATTCAGGAGAAATTGCATAACAAAATTTATGGTTACATTTCTGTTTTTACACTTGTGAAAATAAAAAAAATGGTTCTGAATTAAAATGTTTGCAAAAAAAAGTTAAATGTTCATTTTTTCCTTCCACATTGTTTCAGTTCCTGTGAAGCACGTAAAGGGTTAATAAACTTCTTGAATGTGGTTTTGAGAACCTTGAGGGGTGTAGTTTTTAGAATGGTGTCACACTTCATTATTTTCTATCATATAGACCCCTCAAAATGACTTCAAATGTGATGTGGTCCCTAAAAAAAAATGGTGTTGTAAAAATGAGAAATTGCTGGTCAACTTTTAACCCTTATAACTCCCTAACAAAAAAAAATTTTGTTTCCAAAATTGTGCTGATGTAAAGTAGACATGTGGGAAATGTTATTTATTAACTATTTTTCATGACATATCTCTCTGATTTAAGGGCATAAAAATACAAAGTTTGAAAATTGCAAAATTTTAAAACTTTTTGCCATATTTCCGTTTTTTTATAAATAATCGCAAGTAATATCGAAGAAATGTTACCACTAACATGAAGTACAATATGTCACGAAAAAACAATCTCAGAATCAGCGGGATCCGTTGAAGCGTTCCAGAGTTATAACCTCATAAAGTGACAGTGGTCAGAATTGCAAAAATTGGCCTGGTCATTAAGTACCAAATTGGCTCTGTCACTAAGGGGTTAATATTGGCATTTCTGCTAGAGTGCCAGTCCTGAGTGTGCCATCTCTCTTAAATAGTGGGCCTAGAAAACCTAGTGTTTTTTTATTTTAAATTTGGTATCTAAATTCTCCCTGAAAAAAAAAAAACCGTGAGAGATTAATATTGGCCTTTCTGCTTGTGTGCCAGTCCTGAGCGTGCCATCTCTCTTAAATAGTGGGCCATAGAAAGCCTAGTGTTTTTTTTTGGTTTTTAAATTTGGTATCTAAATTCTCCCTGAAAAAAAAAACAGTGGGAGATTAATATTGGCCTTTCTGCTTGTGTGCCAGTCCTGAGTGTGCCATCTCTCTTAAATAGTGGGCCATAGAAAGCCTAGTGTTTTTTTTTTTAAATTTGGTATCTAAATTCTCCCTGAAAAAAAAAAAACAGTGGGAAATTAATATTGGCATTTCTGCTAGAGTGCCAGTCCTGAGTGTGCCATCTCTCTTAAATAGTGGGCCATAGAAAGCCTAGTGTTTTTTTTTTAATTTGATATCTAAATTCTCCCTGAAAAATAAAAAAATCAGTGGGAGATTAATATTGGCCTTTCTGCTGTGTGACAGTCCTGCGTGTGTGGCATCTCTCTCATTTGGTGCCACAGAAAACAGAGTGTGTAACATCGTGCCTGATTTTCCTTGCGGTCTCACCCACCTATAAAGGGATATCTAAATCATACAGAAGTTACAGTTGACCTTGAAAGTTGTTTGACAGTAACAAATACCGTTAGTTTGGTGACGTTTTTACAACAATGAGGAAGTCTGGTGGAAGAGGTCGTAGCCGTGGGCGTTCATTGCCAACTGGTAATGATGATAGTGGTAGTGGAGCATCGGGTGGTCGTGGGAAAAACAATATAGCACCTAAGTCTCGAGCTGTGGAGCCTGGTTTGTTGTCTGGCTACACAAGGCCTCGAACGCTCCCTTTTCTGGGAGTAGGAAAACCGCTTTTAAAGCTGGAGCAGCAAGAGCAAGTTTTGGCTTATCTTGCTGACTCAGCCTCTAGCTCTTTTGCCTCCTCTTCTGAAACTGGTAAATATAAAAGCAGCGTGTCGTTAGTGGATGTTCACGGTCAGGGACAAGTCGCTTCCTTGTCCTCTTCAGCAACACCATCAACAGAGAAGGATGCAGCAGGCGACACAACAGGTTACTCCATGGAGCTCTTTACACATACCGTCCCTGGCTTTGAAAGTGAAACAGTTAACAGGCCATGCCCATTACAAGTTGAATCTGACATGGGGTGCACTGATGCACAGCCACAGCCAGACTACTATGCTGGTCCTTTGACTCAGACCACAACATTGCCCTCGCAGGGTACTGATCCAGAATCAGACGAAGTTGCACACGAGCTAGAAGAGGAGGTTATAGATGACCCAGTTGTTGACCCCGATTGGCAGCCATTGAGGGAACAGGGTGCAGGCGGCAGTAGTTCTGGAGCGGAGGAGGAGGGGCCGCAGCAGGCATCAACATCGCAACAGGTTCCATCTGCCGGGATCGTATCTGGCCCAAAACGCGTGGCAAAGCCAAAACCTGTTGGAGGACAGCGTGGCCATCCGGTTAAAGCTCAGTCTGCAATGCCTGAAAAGGGATCCGATGCTAGAAAGAGTGCAGTCTGACATTTTTTTAAACAACATCCAATTGATCAGCGCAAAGTCATCTGTCAAAAATGTTCAACTACCTTAAGCAGAGGTCAGAATCTGAAAAGTCTAAATACAAGTTGCATGCATAGACATTTAACCACCATGCATTTGCAAGCCTGGACTAACTACCAAACGTCCCTTAAGGTTGTAGCACCCTCGGCCAATGAAGCTAGTCAGCAACGCTACATCCCTTCCGGCAGTGTAGGGCCACCATTTTCCGCACCACCTGCAGTATCTGTGCAGGTTTCTTTGCCAGGCCAAAGCAGTCAGGGTCAGGGATTCACCAGTTTCGTAGTAGGAAACACTACATCTGGGGCACCGGCGGCAACAATACCGTCTCCCACCGTCTCTAAGTCTGCCATGTCCACCGGCACCCCCGCTAGTTCCACGATCTCCAGCTCTCCTGTCCAGCTCACCCTACATGAGACTATGGTTAGAAAAAGGAAGTACTTAGCCTCGCATCCGCGTACACAGGGTTTGAACGCTCACATAGCTAGTCTAATCTCGTTAGAGATGATGCCCTACCAGTTAGTTGAAAGCGAAGCTTTCAAAGCCCTGATGGACTACGCTGTACCACGCTACGAGCTACCCAGTTGACACTTATTTTCCAGAAAAGCCATCCCAGCCCTCCACCAGCATGTTAAAGAGCGCATCGTCCATGCACTCAGGCAGTCTGTGAGTACAAAGGTGCACCTGACAACAGATGCATGGACCAGTAGGCATGGCCAGGGACGTTACGTGTCCATCACGGCACACTGGGTGAATGTGGTGGATGCAGGGTCCACAGGGGACAGCAATTTTGAGACAGTTCTGCCTAGCCCACGGTCTAGGAAACAGTTGGCTGTAGCCGTTCGCACCCCCTCCTCCTCCTCCTCGTCCTCCTGCAGAAGTGAGAGCTCGTCCACAGACCGCAGTCGCACAACCACTCCATCCGCAGCTGCCACTGTTGCACACCAAGTGTCCCATTATGGGGCAGCTACTGCCAAGCGTCAGCAGGCTGTATTGGCTATGAAGTGTTTGGGTGACAACAGACACACCGCGGAAGTTCTGTCCGAGTTCTTGCAGAAAGAAACGCAGTCGTGGCTGGGCACTGTAGATCTTGAGGCAGGCAAGGTAGTGAGTGATAACGGAAGGAATTTCATGGCTGCCATCTCCCTTTCCCAACTGAAACACATTCCTTGCCTGGCTCACACCTTAAACCTGGTGGTGCAGTGCTTCCTGAAAAGTTATCCAGGGTTATCTGACCTGCTCCTCAAAGTGCGCGGACTTTGCTCGCATATCCGCCGTTCGCCCGTACACTCCAGCCGTATGCAGACCTATCAGCGGTCTTTGAACCTTCCCCAGCATCGCCTAATCATCGACGTTGCAACAAGGTGGAACTCAACACTGCACATGCCTCAGAGACTGTGCGAACAGAGGCGTGCTGTTATGTATTTGTGGGAGGATACACATACACGGGCAGGCAGTAGGATGGCAGACATGGAGTTGTCAGGTGTGCAGTGGTCGGAGATACAAGACATGTGTCAAGTCCTTCAGTGTTTTGAGGAATGCACACGGCTGGTTAGTGCAGACAATGCCATAATAAGCATGAGCATCCCCCTAATGCGTCTGCTGATGCAAAGTTTGACGCACATAAAGGAGCAGGCGTCTGCAGCAGAGGAAGAGGAAAGCCTTGATGACAGTCAGCCATTGTCTGGTCAGGGCAGTGTACAGGACGAGGTAGCGGGCGAACAGGTGGAGGAGGACGAGGAGGATGATGGGGATGAGTATTTTTTTAATGAGGAAGCTTTTCCGGGGACACTGGAAATTGGTGGCGTGGCAAGGCCGGGTTCTGGGTTTTTGAGGTACACAAGTGACGTAGATTTGCCTGAAACAGCCCCTCAACCCAGCACAACTGCAGATTTGACAACTGGAACTTTGGCCCACATGGTGGATTATGCCTTATGTATCCTCAAAAGGGACACACGCATTACTAAAATGATGAACGATGACGATTACTGGTTGGCCTGCCTCCTTGATCCTCGCTATAAAGGCAAATTGCAAAATATTATGCCACATGAGAATTTGGAACTAATATTAGCAACCAAATAATCAACTCTTGTTGACCGTTTGCTTCAGGCATTCCCAGCACACAGCGCCCGTGATCGTTCTCACACAAGCTGCAGGGGGCAGCAGACCAGAGGTGTTAGAGGTGCAGAAATCAGAAGTGGCGTTGGACAGAGGGGTTTTCTGACCAGGTTGTGGAGTGATTTTGCTATGACCGCAGACAGGACAGGTACTGCAGCATCAATTCAAAGTGACAGGAGACAACATTTGTCCAGTATGGTTACTAACTATTTTTCATCCCTTATCGATGTTCTCCCTCAACCGTCATTCCCATTTGATTGCTGGGCATCCAAATTAGACACCTGGCCAGAATTGGCAGAATATGCATTGCAGGAGCTTGCTTGCCCGGCAGCTAGTGTCCTATCAGAAAGATTATTCAGTGCTGCAGGTTTAATATTAACCGAAAAAAGGACTCGTCTGGCTACTAGTGTTGAGCATTCCGATACCGCAAGTATCGGGTATCGGCCGATACTTGCGGTATCGGAATTCCGATACCGAGATCCGATACTTTTGTGGTATCGGGTATCGGTATCGGATACATAGAGATGTGTAAAATAAAGAATTAAAATAAAAAATATTGATATATTTACCTCTCTGGCGGCCCCTGGACTCAGCGCGGGTAACCGGCAGGCTTCGTTGTTCAAAATCAGCGCTTTTAGGACCTGAGAATCACGTCCCGGCTTCTGATTGGTCGCGTGCCGCCCATGTGACCGCCACGCGACCAATCACAAGCCGCGACGTCACCGCAAGCTATTAACGCGCTCATTTTTAAAAATGAGCGCGTTAATGACTTTCAAAGACGTAGCGGCTTGTGATTGGTCGCTGCCATGCGACCAATCACAAGCCGCGATGTCACCGCAAGCTATTAACGCGCTCATTTTTAAAAATGAGCGCGTTAATGGCTTTCAAAGACGTAGCGGCTTGTGATTGGTCGGGTGGCCGCGACCAATCACAAGCCGCGACGTCACCGCAAGCTATTAACGCGCTCATTTTTAAAAATGAGCGCGTTAATGACTTTCAAAGACGTAGCGGCTTGTGATTGGTCGCGGCCACGCGACCAATCACAAGCCGTGACGTCATTCGCAGGTCCTTAACGCGCTCATTTTTTAAAAATGAGCACGGTAATGACTTTCAAAGACGTAGCGGCTTGTGATTGGTCGCGGCCACGCGACCAATCACAAGCCGCTACGTCTTTGAAAGTCATTAACGCGCTCATTTTTAAAAATGAGCGCGTTAATAGCTTGCGGTGACGTCGCGGCTTGTGATTGGTCGCGTGGCCGCGACCAATCACAAGCCGCTATGTCTTTGAAAGTCATTACCGCGCTCATTTTTAAAAATGAGCGCGTTAATAGCTTGCGGTGACGTCGCGGCTTGTGATTGGTCGCGTGGCGCGACGTAGCGTCTTTGAAAGTCATTAACGCGCTCATTTTTAAAAAATGAGCGCGTTAAGGACCTGCGAATGACGTCACGGCATGTGATTGGTCGCGTGGCGGTCACATGGGCGGCCCGCGACCAATCAGAAGCCGGGACGTGATTCTCAGGTCCTAAAAGCGCTGATTTTGAACAAAGAAGCCTGCCGGTTACCCGCGCTGAGTTCAGGGGCCGCCGGAGAGGTAAATATATCAATATTTTTTATTTTAATTCTTTATTTTACACATCCCTATGGATCCCAGGGCCTGAAGGAGAGTTTCCTCTCCTTCAGACCCTGGGAACCATGAGAATACCTTCCGATACTTGATGTCCCATTGACTTGTATTGGTATCGGATATCGGTATCGGCGATATCCGATATTTTTGGGGTATCGGCCGATACTATCCGATACCGATACTTTCAAGTATCGAACAGTATCGCTCAACACTACTGGCTACCCAAAATGTTGATGATCTAACCTTCATTAAAATGAACCACGACTGGATTTCAAATTCTTTTGCCCCACCTTGCCCGGCTGACACCTAGCTTTCCTAAGAAAAGGTCTTGCTTGTGGACTACTCTGACTGACTTTTCAAATCGCGTAATTTGCAGCAGCTGATTGTCCAGCATACGACATGTTTACACCTCCCTAAATGGCCAAACTTCCCCCACGGGGCCGTGGTCTCGCCACTTGGCGCAAGCACCCGTGAGAGAGCCGTTTGTGTGAAGAGGTGGGTGTGCCCACTTTTGGTCGACGGCACTGCCACTGGGTCCCTCATAGTACAATAAAGTGTCTCTGGTGGTGGTGGTGCGCACCCAACATCAGACACAATGTTGTAACATGAGGGGCCCTGGGCCTGTACCGCCGGCCACAAGAGAGTTTCCCCCCCCTGCACAAACATTGCTCTACCACTTGCACAATTATCTCTCACAGTTCCACCAATGTTTAGTCTATGCGCTGACATCATTCAATGCCTGGCACTGACAATACCATTGTGTTGACATGTATGATGGTACTTAACATAGTTAGGGGCAGTGTCCTAAATTTACACCATTAAATAATTAGCGGCAAATTAGTAGGTCTAAAACTCAGTAGAGGAGCCCACCCCTGTACCTAAGTATTCCACCCTTTTGTGTTTTGGTTTTGTTGTAATGTGAGACATTAACATCTATTTATTTTTTGGGCGTACTAACTGGCAGACACTCATTACAATTGGCCTCCGCTGACAACACCAATGCTGCCTGTGTACCCCTGCAAGAGAATTGCAAGTGCCTACAGCTGAATCTTGTTATGTTAGGCCTACTACGCCTGTCTGCGGTCCCTCCTTCCACTAGTCCTCCAGTGACCTGTCCACTGCTGCCCGTGTACCCCTGGAACCAATTTAAAAGTGCCTACAGCCAAAGTTTGTTATGTTAGGCCTACTACGCCTGTCTGCGGTCCCTCCTTCCACTAGTCCTCCACTGACCAGACCACTGCCGCCCGTGTACCCCTGTAACCAATTTAAAATTGCCTACAGCCATGTGTTATTATTTTAGGCCTTCGATGCCTGTCTGCGGTCCCTCCTTCCACTAGTCCTCCACTGACCAGACCACAGCTGCCTGTGTACCCCTGGAACCAATTTAAAAGTGCCTACAGCCAAATTTTATGTTAGGCTTAGTACGCCTGTCTGCGGTCCCTCCTTCCACTAGTCCTCCACTGACCAGACCACTGCCGCCCGTGTACCCCTTGAAGCAATTTAAAAGTGCCTACAGCCAAATTTTGTTATGTTAGGCCTAGTACGCCTGTCTGCGGTCCCTCCTTCCACTAGTCCTCCACTGACCAGACCACTGCCACCCGTGTACCCCTGGAACCAATTTAAAAGTGCCTACAGCCAAATTTTGTTATGTTAGGCCTAGTACGCCTGTCTGCGGTCCCTCCTTCCACTAGTCTTCCAGTGACCAGTCCACTGCCGCCCTTGTACCCCTGGAACCTATTTTAAAGTGCATACAGCCTACTTTTTTTCTTTATTTTATAATTATAAAGCCCAGATGGACTACGCTGTACCACGGTAAGAGCTACCCAGTTGTCACTTCTTTTGCGAGAAAAGCCATCCCAGCCCTCCACCATCATGTAAAAATCCGCATTGTCCATGCTCTCAGGCTATCTAATAGTAGAAAGGTGCACCTGACAACAGATGCATGGACCAGTAGGCATGTCCACGAAAGGTTACATGTCCATTACGGCGCACTGGGTTAATGTGGTGGATGCATGGTCCACAAGGGGCAGTCTACTAAGTCTGTCTGCAGTCCCAAATAGAAATTGTCCTCCGCTTACCACACCAATGGTGTCTGTGTACCCCTGGAACATTTTATAAACTGCATTGAGCCAAATTTTTGGTTTAAAGCCTACTACCAGTGTCTGCCGCTCCAAGGTGTTCTCCGGGTTGCCTTTCCTGAGCTTTGATCTTCAGACTCGTTTAGTAGTTTTTTTAATCTAACTGCAGTGGGGTTAGTACTTGGGTTGGGGCCTACTACCAGTGTCTGCCGCTCCAAGGTGTTCTCCGGGTTGCCATTCCTGAGCTTTGATCTTCAGGCTCTCGTTTAGTAGTTTTTTTAATCTAACTGCAGTGGGGCTAGTACTTGGGTTGGGGCCTACTACCGGTGTCTGCCGCTCCAAGGTGTTCTCCGGGTTGCCTTTCCTGAGCTTTGATCTTCAGGCTCTCGTTTAGTAGTTTTTTTAATCTAACTGCAGTGGGGCTAGTACTTGGGTTGGGGCCTACTACCAGTGTCTGCCGCTCCAAGGTGTTCTCCGGGTGGCCTTTCCTGAGCTTTGATCTTCAGACTCTCGTTTAGTAGTTTTTTTAATCTAACTGCAGTGGGGCTAGTACTTGGGTTGGGACCTACTACCAGTGTCTGCCGCTCCAAGGTGTTCTCCAGGTTGCCATTCCTGAGCTTTGATCTTCAGACTCTCGTTTAGTAGTTTTTTTAATCTAACTGCAGTGGGGCTAGTACTTGGGTTGGGGCCTACTACCAGTGTCTGCCACTTCAAGGTGTTCTCCGGGTTGCCTTTTATGAGCTTTGATCTTCAGGCTCTCGTTTAGTAGTTTTTTTAATCTAACTGCAGTGGGGCTAGTACTTGGGTTGGGGCCTCCTACCAGTGTCTGCCAATCCAAGGTGTTCTCCGGGTTGCCATTCCTGAGCTTTGATCTTCAGGCTCTCGTTTAGTAGTTTTTTTAATGTAACTGCAGTGGGGCTAGTACTTGGGTTGGGGCCTACTACCAGTGTCTGCCGCTCCAAGGTGTTCTCCGGGTTGCCTTTCCTGAGCTTTGTTCTTCAGGCTCTCGTTTAGTAGTGTTTTTAATCTAACTGCAGTGGGGCTAGTACTTGGGTTGGGGCCTACTACCAGTGTCTGCCGCTCCAAGGTGTTCTCCGGGTTGCCTTTCCTGAGCTTTGATCTTCAGGCTCTCGTTTAGTAGTTTTTTTAATCTAACTGCAGTGGGGCTAGTACTTGGGTTGGGGCCTACTACCGGTGTCTGCCGCTCCAAGGTGTTCTCCGGGTTGCCTTTCCTGAGCTGTGATCTTCACGCTCTCGTTTAGTAGTTTTTTAAATCTAACTGCAGTGGGGCTAGTACTTGGGTTGGGGCCTACTACCAGTGTCTGCCGCTCCAAGGTGTTCTCCGGGTTGCCTTTCCTGAGCTTTGATCTTCAGGCTCTCGTTTAGAAGTTTTTTTTAATCTAACTGCAGTGGGGCTAGTACTTGGGTTGGGGCCTACTACCAGTGTCTGCTGCTCCAAGGTGTTCTCCGGGTTGCCTTTCCTGAGCTTTGATCTTCAGGCTCTCGTTTAGTAGTTTTTTAAATCTAACTGCAGTGGGGCTAGTACTTGGGTTGGGGCCTACTACCAGTGTCTGCCGCTCCAAGGTGTTCTCCGGGTTGCCTTTCCTGAGCTTTGATAATCAGGCTCTCATTTAGTAGTTTTTTTAATCTAACTGCAGTGGGGCTAGTACTTGGGTTGGGGCCTACTACCAGTGTCTGCCGCTCCAAGATGTTCTCCGGGTTGCCATTCCTGAGCTTTGATCTTCAGGCTCTCGTTTAGTAGTTTTTTTAATCTAACTGCAGTGGGGCTTGTACTTGGGTTGGGGCCTACTACCGGTGTCTGCCGCTCTAAGGTGTTCTCCGGGTTGCCTTTCCTGAGCTTTGATCTTCAGGCTCTCGTTTAGTAGTTTTTTTAATCTAACTGCAGTGGGGCTAGTACTTGGGTTGGGGCCTACTACGGGTGTCTGCCGCTCTAAGGTGTTCTCCGGGTTGCCTTTCCTGAGCTTTGATCTTCAGGCTCTCGTTTAGTAGTTTTTTTAATCTAACTGCAGTGGGGCTGGTACTTGGGTTGGGGCCTACTACCAGTGTCTGCCGCTCCAAGGTATTCCCCAGGTTTCCTCTCCATAGCTTCGAGCTTCTAGCTCTCGTTTAGTAGTTGTTGAAAACAACACTGCATTAGGCCTACAAGTTGGGTCTTGGGTGTAGAGACGGTGTCTTCCGCTCCAAGGTGTTCTCCAGGTTGCCTTTTCTGAGCTTCTATCTTCAGGCTCTTGTTAAATAGTTGTTAAATGGAACAACTGCATTTGGCCTACTAGTTGGGTTGGGGCCTACTAACAGTGTCTGCCGTTCCTTGCTGTTCTCCTGGTTTCCTGTCCTGAAATTCCATTTTCAGGCTCTCGTTAAGTAGTTGTTAATGTTAGACTGCATTTGGCCTACTAGTTGGGTTGGGGCCTACTATCGGTGTCTGCCGCTCCTTGCTGTTCTCCTCCACTGAACAAAGCTGTGCCGCCTGTTTACTACTGTTGCCAATTTTGAACTGCATTTAGACAACTTACTAATTTGGGCCTACTCTCTGTGTCAGTCTCTCATTACAGTTGTCCTCCACTGAACAAAGCAATGCCCCCTGGTTAGTCCTGTTACCAATTTTGAACTGCATTTAACCCACTTTATTCTTTGGGCCTATATCTGTGTTTCCTCCTCATCCTGCACATTGCCCAGCCAGTGATAGATGAGTCTGCTGGTACATTGACCCATAACGCAACATTCCCCGTGCACGCTACACTGCATGATTGTGACCCTGCTGAAAGTCAGGTTCCCCTTCCCGCATACCATACCACCTTACACGGGGACAAAGAGGAAGGTGCAGATGAAGGTGCAGGTTCCTTCATCAGGTGGGGGAGGAATACTCGTTGGCGACGTCACTGGCACAGGGCCCCTCATAGTACGCAAAAGTGTCGCTGCCGTTGGGAGGCGCCCCCGCCGTGCAAACACACCGCCGTACTTTGAGGGGCCCTGTGCCAGTGCCAATGCCAACGAGTGGGCCCCCCTGCTTGCTCAGGATCACAGCACTTGCAAAGTTTAAATACTTACCTCTCCCTGCTCCACTGCCCTGAGGTGGTCCAGATTACCTGGGCCCACTAAATACTTGAACCAGCCCTACCCCCCACAACTTTAGCCAAATGACCCCCAATTTCCAATGCCTAACTATTATTATAAGGGAAATTAAGATTGACGATCTTCATTAAAAAGGATGGATGGTTTTGACATTAAAATGGGCACTCTAGGTGTTTTCCTGGCCCCCACTCACTGCCGACTATGCTGCCCCATTGACTTGCATTGGGTTTCGTGTTTCGGTCGATCCCGACTTTACGTCATAATCGGCCGATTTCACTCGACCCGACTTTTGAGATAGTCGGGTTTTGCGAAACCCGACTCGACTCTAAAAAAGTCAAGGTCGCTCAACCCTAGTAATCACAAAATGCAGTTTTTAAATCAAAGTCTTCATTATGAAGGGAAAACGAATCCAAACCTTCAGGGTCCTTTGTGAAAAAGTGATTGTCCCCTTCTTTAACACATAAATTAACTGTGGTTTATCGCATATTTGAGAAGTTGAGTTAAAATTCCCTTTCCACACTCAGAACTTATGTGGTGACACCATATTTAATCTGAACTATCCAGGGACATGAGTTATAGTTCATTTGGGAATAACTGTTGTCCCTTATTGTCATTAAATTATTGTTCAATGGCTGCCATTTGTTGAATGGTTGCTTATAAGCTATTGTATCTGTCATAGTATTGTTCTATTATCTTTGGGAAACAAAGGTACAATGTTTGATTATTTGTTGATGACATATTTGTGCTCTGCAATATAAAGGACTATCTATACATGTTGTTTGAACACTGCAGCAGTGACGGCTAGCCTCCTTTCACCTTCCCCCAAGCCTGTGGTGGAATGCCTAAATGAGAAGTTGTGCACTATAAAAAAAGGAGGATCTGCCTGTGCTCTGGGAGACTTTACATTACAGTAGCCATGACATCATGACTCCAACTGAAGAAACACAGAGCTGCTTCACTGACCATCACTGAACCCTCAAAGATGTTTACAGAATCCACGTTGGGACAATCATGCCACCTGGTCATGTACATCAATTGACTTGTCATCTAACTAAGCTTGTTGTTGCCTCCTCACTGTGGGGGTCTGCTAAAGCAAGGAGAGACTGGTAGGGGTACAGGGCCCTGGAAGCAGCTCTAATCCTGGCAAGATAGCAGAAGGGTGAGACTCTGTGATTTGCACCATGTTTGTTATTTGCTGGGATTGTTCTATATGCTATTGTATGTTGGCTGTTCAATAAATGATTGCCACAATGTTTTACCCTCATCCAGTGTTGTCTGAGTAGTGTTCTGCCCACTTAAATAGGACCTGTCCGACAAAGTGAAGTAAACTAAAAGATCCTCAAAAGCCAGATATGTTGCAATCCAAAGAAATTATGGAACAAATGAGATCTATCAGTCTGGAAAAGACTATAAAGCCATCGCTAAAGCTTTGGGACACCAACAAACCTCAGGGAGAGCCCTTTTTGCACAAATGACAAAAACGTGAAATAGTGGTGATCTTCCCAAGATTGGCCAGCTGACCAAAATTACCCCAAGAGCACAGTGGCTATTCATTCAAGAGATCACAAAAGACCCCACAACAACATCCAAAGAACTGCAGGCCTCACTTGCCTCACTTAAGGCCAGTGTTCAACCATAAAAGAGACTGAGCAAAAATGGCCTGCATGGCAGCATTACAAGATGAAAATCACTGCTGATCAATAAGAACATAAAGGCTGGTCTCAGTGTTGCCAAAGAAAACTTATTGATCCCCAAGGCTTTTGGAAGAATACACTGTGGACTGATGAGACAAAAGTTTTAACTTTTTTTAAGGTGTATGCCCCATTGCATTTGGCATAGAACCAGCACAGCATTTCAAAAAAGGAACATCATACCAACAGTAAAATATGATGGTGGGAGTGTGATGGTCTGGAGATGTTTTGCTGCTTCAGGATCTGGAATAATTGCTGTGGTAAATGGAGCCATGAATTCTGCTGTCTACCAAAACATCCTGAAGGAGAATATCCAGCCATCTGTTCTTGACATCAAGCTGAAGTGCACTTGGATTATGCAGTAGGAAAATGATCCAAAACACACCAAGATCACCTCTGAATAGCTTAAGAAAAAAGAATTAAGACTTTGATGTGGCCTAGTCAAAGTCCTCACCTTAATCAGATTGAGATGCTGCGGCATGACCTTAAAAGCGCGGTTAATGCTCCAAAACTCTCCAATGTCGCTTAAGAGTGGCCCAACCAGTTTTTAGGTTTAAGGGGCAATAACTTTTTCACACATGGCAGTGTAGGTTTGGATTTCTTTTTCCCTAATAACAAAAGACCTTCATTTAACAACTGCATTTTATGTTTACTTGTGTTATCTTTGTCTAATACTTAAAATTGTTTGGTGATTTGAAACATTTCAGTTTGAAAAATGTGCAAAAGAATAAGAAATCAGGAAAGGAGCAAATACTTTCACACAACTGTATGTAGAAAATAGCAAACAGATCTTCTGCAGGTGAACTACAAATCAAATCTCCTGAAATATGAAGGTCTCTGTGAGTTGGAACAATTTTCCAAAAAGAAAAAAAAATGGTTAGCATGTTTTCACACACCGTTAAAGTGTACATGAGTTAAAGAGTGGGCTAATGTTGCAGTATGGTCTTCCTCATATTGTCTTGCAGCTAGGGTTGAGCGACTTTTACTTTTATAGGGTCGGGTTTCACGAAACCCAACTTTTTCAAAAGTCGGGTCGAGTGAAATTGGCCGATCCTATAAAAAAGTCGGGGTCGGGGTCGGCCGAAACTCGAAACCCAATGCAATGCATTGGGTTTCCAATGGTTCCCAGGGTCTGAAGGAGAGGAAACTCTCCTTCAGGCCCTGCGATCCATATTTAAGTGTAAAATAATGAATTACAATAAAAAATATCGCTATACTCACCCTCGGACGCGCTCTGGTACTAACCGGGAACCTTCCTTCCTTTGAATCAGCGCTTGCAGGACCTTGCGGTGACGTCGCGGCTTGTGATTGGTCGCGCGACCGCCCATGTGACCGCTCGCGCGACCAATCACAAGCTGCGACGTCACCACAAGGTCCTGCAAGCGCTGATTCTTTGGAAGGAAGGCTGCCGGAAAGAAGCAGGGCGCGTCCGAGGGTGAGTATATTCCTATTAGGTATATACTCACCCTCGGACGCGCCCTGCTTCTTTCCGGCAGCCTTCCTTCCTAAGAATCAGCGCTTGCAGGACCTTGTGGTGATGTCGCGGTTTGTGATTGGTCACGCGAGCGGTCACATGGGCGGTCGCGCGACCAATCACAAGCCGCGACGTCACCGCAAGGTCCTGCAAGCGCTGATTCGAAGGAAGAAAGGCTGCCGGTTAGTACCAGGGCGCGTTAGAGGGTAAGTATAGCGATATTTTTCATTTTTATTCTTTATTTTACACTTAAATCTGAATTCCGTTACCAATTCCCGATATCTTAAACATATCGGGAATCGGTATCGGAATTCCGATTCCAGATTCAGAAGATCGCCGACTTCATAGCCGACCCCACACAGGGGTCGGGTCGGGTTTCATGAAACCTGACTTTGCCAAAAGTCGGCGACTTCTGAAAATGGCCGACCCGTTTCGCTCAACCCTACTTGCATGTTATGGACCTGGTGGTTAGGAGCACCCGGAAAGACCTGATGGGTAAACGAACACAGGACAAGCTCTGGGATGTGGGAACTCTGCTGAACGCAATCCCTAATCCTATTACACACACTAGAAATAGCCGTGGAGCGTACCTAACAGGCCTAGATGCCTCGACACAGCCTAAGAGCTAGCTACCCCTAGAGATAGAAAGTAAAGCCTACCTTGCCTCAGAGAAATTCCCCAAAGGAAAAGGCAGCCCCCTACAAATATTAACTGTGAGTAAGATGAAATACACAAACACAGGAATGAAAGAGGTTTCAGCAAAGGGAGGCAAGACTACCTAAACAGACAGAGGATAGAAAAGGTAACCTTGCGGTCAGCACAAAAAACTACAAAAGACCACGCAAAGTGTGCAAAAAGACCCCCGCACCGACTCACGGTGCCGAGGTGCCACTCTGCATCCCAGAGCTTCCAGCTAGCCAGACAGAATCATATTAGCAAGCTGGACAAGAAAACGAGAACAACAAAATAAACTAGCAGGGACTTAACTTCTGCTGGCATAGACAGGTCACCAGAAAGATCCAAGAGCGAACTGAACCAGTACTGGAACATTGACAGGTGGCATGGAGTAACGATCTAGATGGAGTTAAATAGAGCAGCCAGCCTAAGAATAAACCAGGTCACCTGTGGAAGGAATCTCAGAACCAGCAGCTCCACTCACAGCCACCAGAGGGAGTCCATGGACAGAACTCGCCGAAGTACCATTCATGACCACAGGAGGGAGTTCCAAAACAGAATTCACAACAGTACCCCCCCTTGAGGAGGGGTCACCGAACCCTCACCAGAACACCCAGGCCGATCAGGACAAGCCAAATGAAAGGCACGAACCAGATCAGCAGCATGAACATCAGAGGCAACAACCCAGGAATCTTCCTGACCATAACCCTTCCACTTGACCAGGTACTGGAGTTTCCGTCTTGAAATACGAGAATCTAAAATCTTCTCCACCACATACTCCAACTCCCCGTTGACCAACACCGGGGCAGGAGGGTCAATGGAGGGAACCATAGGCGCCACGTATCTCCGCAACAACGACCTATGGAACACATTATGGATGGCAAAAGAAGCTGGAAGGGCCAAACGAAATGACACAGGATTAAGAACTTCAGAAATCTTATAAGGACCAATGAAACGAGGCTTAAACTTAGGAGAGGAAACCTTCATAGGAACATAACGAGACGAAAACCAAACCAAATCCCCAACACGAAGTCGGGGACCAACACAGCGACGGCGGTTAGCGAAACGTTGAGCCTTCTCCTGGGACAATGTCAAATTGTCCACTACGTGAGTCCAAATTTGCTGCAACCTGTCCACCACAGAATCCACACCAGGACAGTCCGAAGGCTCAACCTGCCCTGAAGAAAAACGAGGATGGAAACCAGAATTACAGAAAAAAGGCGAAACCAAAGTAGCCGAGCTGGCCCGATTATTAAGGGCGAACTCAGCCAAAGGCAAGAAAGACACCCAATCATCCTGATCAGCAGAAACAAAGCATCTCAGATATGTTTCCAAAGTCTGATTGGTTCGTTCGGTTTGGCCATTTGTCTGAGGATGGAATGCCGAAGAAAAAGACAAATCAATGCTCATCTTAGCACAAAAGGACCGCCAAAACCTCGAAACAAACTGGGAACCTCTGTCCGAGACGATGTTCTCCGGAATGCCATGCAAACGAACCACATGCTGGAAAAACAATGGCACCAAATCAGAGGAGGAAGGCAATTTAGACAAGGGTACCAAATGGACCATCTTAGAGAAGCGATCACAAACCACCCAGATGACCAACATCCTTTGAGAGATAGGGAGGTCTGAAATAAAATCCATGGAAATATGCGTCCAGGGCCTCTTCGGGACCGGCAAGGGCAAAAGCAACCCACTGGCACGAGAACAGCAGGGCTTAGCCCGAGCACAAGTCCCACAGGACTGCACAAAAGAGCACACATCCCGTGACAAGGAAGGCCACCAAAAGGATCTAGCCACCAAATCTCTGGTACCAAAGATTCCGGGATGACCAGCTAACACCGAACAATGAACCTCAGAGATAACTCTACTAGTCCATCTATCAGGGACAAAGAGCTTCTCCGCTGGACAACGGTCAGGTCTATCAACCTGAAACTTCTGCAGCACCCGTCGCAAATCAGGGGAAATGGCAGACAAAATTACCCCCTCCTTGAGAATACCAGCCGGCTCAGGAACATCTGGAGAGTCAGGCACAAAACTCCTTGAAAGGGCATCAGCCTTCACATTCTTAGAGCCCGGAAGGTAAGAAACCACAAAATCAAAACGGGAGAAAAACAGCGACCATCGAGCCTGTCTAGGATTCAACCGTTTGGCAGACTCGAGATAAGTCAAATTCTTGTGATCCGTCAAGACCACCACGCGATGTTTGGCTCCTTCAAGCCAATGTCGCCACTCCTCGAATGCCCACTTCATAGCCAACAACTCTCGGTTGCCAACATCATAATTAAGCTCGGCAGGCAAAAACTTTCTAGAAAAGAAAGCACATGGTTTCATCAGCGAGCCATCAGAACTTCTCTGAGACAAAACAGCCCCTGCTCCAATCTCAGAAGCATCAACCTTGACCTGAAACGGGAGCGAAACATCTGGCTGGCACAACACAGGAGCAGAAGAAAAACGATGCTTCAAATCCTGAAAAGCCTCAACGGCCGCAGAAGACCAATTGACCACATCAGCACCTTTCTTGGTCAAATCAGTCAACGGTTTAACAACATTAGAAAAATTAGCGATGAAGCGACGGTAAAAATTAGCAAAGCCCAGGAACTTCTGCAGACTCTTCACAGATGTAGGCTGAGTCCAATCATAAATGGCCTGAACTTTAACAGGGTCCATCTCGATAGTAGAAGGGGAAAAAATGAAACCCAAAAATGAAACCTTCTGAACTCCAAAGAGACACTTAGACCCCTTCACAAACAAGGAATTAGCACGAAGGACCTGGAACACCATTCTGACCTGCTTCACATGGGACTCCCAATCATCCAAAAAGACCAAAATATCATCCAAATATACAATCATGAATCTATCCAGATACTCTCGGAAGATATCATGCATAAAGGACTGAAACACAGATGGAGCATTAGAAAGCCCGAATGGCATCACCAGGTACTCAAAATGGCCCTTGGGCGTATTAAATGCTGTTTTCCATTCATCGCCCTGTTTAATACGCACAAGATTATACGCCCCTCGAAGATCTAACTTGGTGAACCAACTAGCCCCCTTAATCCGAGCGAACAAATCAGACAGTAGCGACAAAGGGTACTGAAATTTGACCGTGATCTTATTAAGAAGGCGGTAATCAATACAAGGTCTCAAAGAACCATCCTTCTTGGCCACAAAAAAGAAGCCTGCTCCCAACGGTGACGACGACGGGCGAATATGCCCTTTCTCCAAGGACTCCTTTATATAACTCCGCATAGCGGCGTGTTCTGGCATAGATAAATTGAACAGTCGGCCCTTAGGAAACTTACTACCAGGAATTAAATTAATAGCACAATCACAATCCCTATGAGGAGGTAGGGCACCGGCTTGGGCTCATCAAATACATCCCGGTAATCCGACAAAAACTCAGGAACTTCAGAAAGAGAGGAAGACGAAATTGACAGCAATGGAACATCACCATGTACCCCTTGACAACCCCAGCTGGACACAGACATAGATTTCCAATCCAATACTGGATTATGGACCTGTAGCCATGGCAACCCCAAAACTACCACATCATGTAGATTATGCAACACCAAAAAGTGAATATCCTCCTGATGTGCAGGAGCCATGTGCATGGTCAATTGGGTCCAGTACTGAGGCTTATTCTTGGCCAAAGGCGTAGCATCAATTCCTCTCAATGGAATAGGACACTGCAAGGGCTCCAAGAAAAAACCACAGCGCCTGGCAAACTCCAAGTCCATCAAATTCAGGGCAGCGCCTGAATCCACAAACGCCATAACAGAATAGGATGACAAAGAGCAAATCAGAGTAATGGACAAAAGAAATTTAGGCTGTACCATACCAATGGTGGCAGACCTAGCGAACCGCTTAGTGCGCTTAGGACAATCAGAGATAGCATGAGTGGAGTCACCACAGTAAAAACACAGCCCATTCTGACGTCTGTGTTCTTGCCGTTCAGCTCTGGTCAAAGTCCTATCACAATGCATAGGCTCAGACCTATGCTCAGAGAATACCGCCAAATGGTGCACAGCTTTGCGCTCATGCAAGCGCCGATCGATCTGAATGGCCAAGGACATAGACTCATTCAGACCAGCAGGCGTGGGAAATCCCACCATGGCATCCTTAAGGGCTTCAGAAAGACCTTTTCTGAAAATTGCCGCCAGGGCACACTCATTCCACTGAGTAAGCACAGACCACTTTCTAAATTTCTGACAATATACCTCCGCTTCATCCTTACCCTGACACAAAGCCAGCAAGTTTTTCTCTGCCTGATCCACTAAATTTGGTTCATCATAAAGCAATCCAAGCGCCAGAAAAAACGCATCTACATCACGCAATGCAGGATCTCCTGGCGCAAGGGAAAATGCCCAGTCTTGAGGATCACCACGTAACAAAGAAATAATGATTTTTACTTACATACAGTGGGGCAAAAAAGTATTTAGTCAGTCAGCAATAGTGCAAGTTCCACCACTTAAAAAGATGAGAGGCGTCTGTAATTTACATCATAGGTAGACCTCAACTATGGGAGACAAACTGAGAAAAAAAATCCAGAAAATCACATTGTCTGTTTTTTTATCATTTTTTTTGCATATTATGGTGGAAAATAAGTATTTGGTCAGAAACAAACAATCAAGATTTCTGGCTCTCACAGACCTGTAACTTCTTCTTTAAGAGTCTCCTGTTTCCTCCACTCATTACCTGTAGTAATGGCACCTGTTTAAACTTGTTATCAGTATCAAAAGACACCTGTGCACACCCTCAAACAGTCTGACTCCAAACTCCACTATGGTGAAGACCAAAGAGCTGTCAAAGGACACCAGAAACAAAATTGTAGCCCTGCACCAGGCTGGGAAGACTGAATCTGCAATAGCCAACCAGCTTGGAGTGAAGAAATCAACAGTGGGAGCAATAATTAGAAAATGGAAGACATACAAGACCACTGATAATCTCCCTCGATCTGGGGCTCCACGCAAAATCCCACCCCGTGGGGTCAGAATGATCACAAGAACGGTGAGCAAAAATCCCAGAACCACACGGGGGGGACCTAGTGAATGAACTGCAGAGAGCTGGGACCAATGTAACAAGGCCTACCATAAGTAACACACTACGCCACCATTGACTCAGATCCTGCAGTGCCAGACGTGTCCCACTGCTTAAGCCAGTACATGTCCGGGCCCGTCTGAAGTTTGCTAGAGAGCATTTGGATGATCCAGAGGAGATTTGGGAGAATGTCCTATGGTCTGATGAAACCAAACCGGAACTGTTTGGTAGAAACACAACTTGTCATGTTTGGAGGAAAAAGAATACTGAGTTGCATCCATCAAACACCATACCTACTGTAAAGCATGGTGGTGGAAACATCATGCTTTGGGGCTGTTTCTCTGCAAAGGGGCCAGGACGACTGATCCGGGTACATGAAAGAATGAATGGGGCCATGTATCGTGAGATTTTGAGTGCAAACCTCCTTCCATCAGCAAGGGCATTGAAGATGAAATGTGGCTGGGTCTTTCAACATGACAATGATCCAAAGCACACCACCAGGGTAACGAAGGAGTGGCTTCGTAAGAAGCATTTCAAGGTCCTGGAGTGGCCTAGCCAGTCTCCAGATCTCAACCCTATAGAAAACCTTTGGAGGGAGTTGAAAGTCCGTGTTACCAAGCGAAAAGCCAAAACATCACTGCTCTAGAGGAGATCTGCATGGAGGAATGGGCCAACATACCAACAACAGTGTGTGGCAACCTTGTGAAGACTTACAGAAAACGTTTGACCTCTGTCATTGCCAACAAAGGATACATTACAAAGTATTGAGATGAAATTTTTTTTCTGACCAAATACTTATTTTCCACCATAATATGCAAATAAAATGTTAAAAAAAACAGACAATGTGATTTTCTGGATTTTTTTTTCTCAGTTTGTCTCCCATAGTTGAGGTCTACCTATGATGTAAATTACAGACGCCTCTCATCTTTTTAAGTGGTGGAACTTGCACTATTGCTGACTGACTAAATACTTTTTTGCCCCACTGTAGTAACATAGTTAGTAAGGCCGAAAAAAGACATTTGTCCATCCAGTTCAGCCTATATTCCATCATAATAAATCCCCAGATCTACGTCCTTCTACAGAACCTAATAATTGTATGATACAATATTGTTCTGCTCCAGGAAGACATCCAGGCCTCTCTTGAACCCCTCGACTGAGTTCGCCATCACCACCTCCTCAGGCAAGCAATTCCAGATTCTCACTGCCCTAACAGTAAAGAATCCTCTTCTATGTTGGTGGAAAAACCTTCTCTCCTCCAGACGCAAAGAATGCCCCCTTGTGCCCGTCACCTTCCTTGGTATAAACAGATCCTCAGCGAGATATTTGTATTGTCCCCTTATATACTTATACATGGTTATTAGATCGCCCCTCAGTCGTCTTTTTTCTAGACTAAATAATCCTAATTTCGCTAATCTGTCTGGGTATTGTAGTTCTCCCATCCCCTTTATTAATTTTGTTGCCCTCCTTTGTACTCTCTCTAGTTCCATTATATCCTTCATGAGCACCGGTGCCCAAAACTGGACACAGTACTCCATGTGCGGTCTAACTAGGGATTTGTACAGAGGCAGTATAATGCTCTCATCATGTGTATCCAGACCTCTTTTAATGCACCCCATGATCCTGTTTGCCTTGGCAGCTGCTGCCTGGCACTGGCTGCTCCAGGTAAGTTTATCATTAACTAGGATCCCCAAGTCCTTCTCCCTGTCAGATTTACCCAGTGGTTTCCCATTCAGTGTGTAATGGTGATATTGATTCCTTCTTCCCATGTGTATAACCTTACATTTATCATTGTTAAACCTCATCTGCCACCTTTCAGCCCAAGTTTCCAACTTATCCAGATCCATCTGTAGCAGAATACTATCTTCTCTTGTATTAACTGCTTTACATAGTTTTGTATCATCTGCAAATATCGATATTTTACTGTGTAAACCTTCTACCAGATCATTAATGAATATGTTGAAGAGAACAGGTCCCAATACTGACCCCTGCGGTACCCCACTGGTCACAGCGACCCAGTTAGAGACTATACCATTTATAACCACCCTCTGCTTTCTATCACTAAGCCAGTTACTAACCCATTTACACACATTTTCCCCCAGACCAAGCATTCTCATTTTGTGTACCAACCTCTTGTGCGGCACGGTATCAAACGCTTTGGAAAAATCGAGATATACCACGTCCAATGACTCACCGTGGTCCAGCCTATAGCTTACCTCTTCATAAAAACTGATTAGATTGGTTTGACAGGAGCGATTTCTCATAAACCCATGCTGATATGGAGTTAAACAGTTATTCTCATTGAGATAATCCAGAATAACATCCCTCAGAAACCCTTCAAATATTTTACCAACAATAGAGGTTAGACTTACTGGCCTATAATTTCCAGGTTCACTTTTAGAGCCATTTTTGAATATTGGCACCACATTTGCTATGCGCCAGTCCTGCGGAACAGATCCTGTCGCTATAGAGTCCCTAAAAATAAGAAATAATGGTTTATCTATTACATTACTTAGTTCCCTCAGTACTCGTGGGTGTATGCCATCCGGACCCGGAGATTTATCTATTTTAATCTTATTTAGCCGGTTTCGCACCTCTTCTTGGGTTAGATTGGTGACCCTTAATATAGGGTTTTCATTGTTTCTTGGGATTTCACCTAGCATTTCATTTTCCACCGTGAATACCGTGGAGAAGAAGGTGTTTAATATGTTAGCTTTTTCCTCGTCATCTACAACCATTCTTTCCTCACTATTTTTTTATTTGTTGAACTGGGTCACCAGAGGAGCGGGGTTTCAAAGCAAGAAACAGTTTACAATTATTTTTGAAATTCAGGAACTTAGATCTATCCCCAGAAAACAAATCAGGAATTGGAATTCTAGGCTCCAACATTGGATTCCGAACTACAAAATCTTGAATGCTTTGTACCCTTGTAGTGAGATGATCCACACAAGAGGACAGACTTTGAATGTCCATATCTACACCTGTGTCCTGAACCACCCAGAGGTAAAGGGGAAAAGAAAGACAAAACACACTGCAGAAAAAAATGGTTTCAGAACTTCTCTTATCCCTCTATTGAGATGCATTAACACTTTGGGCGACCTGTACTGTTATGGACCTGGTGGTTAGGAGCACCCGGAAAGACCTGATGGGTAAACGAATACAGGACAAGCTCTGGGATGTGGGAACTCTGCTGACCGCAATCCCTAATCCTATCACACACACGAAATAGCCGTGGAGCGTACCTAACAGGCCTAGACGCCTCGACACAGCCTAAGAGCTAGCTACCCCTAGAGATAGAAAGTAAAGCCTACCTTGCCTCAGAGAAATTCCCCAAAGGAAAAGGCAGCCCCCCACAAATATTAACTGTGAGTAAGATGAAATACACAAACACAAGAATGAAAGAGGTTTCAGCAAAGGGAGGCCAGACTACCTAAACAGACAGAGGATAGAAAAGGTAATTTTGCGGTCAGCACAAAAAAACTACAAAAGACCACGCAGAGTGTGCAAAAAGACCCCCGCACCGACTCACGGTGCGGAGGTGCCACTCTGCATTCCAGAGCTTCCAGCTAGCCAGACAGAATCATATTAGCAAGCTGGACAAGAAAACGAGAACAACAAAATAAACTAGCAGGGACTTAGCTTCTGCTGGCATAGACAGGTCACCAGAAAGATCCAAGAGCAAACTGAACCAGTACTGGAACATTGACAGGTGGCATGGAGTAATGATCTAGGTGGAGTTAAATAGAGCAGCCAGCCTAAGAATAAACCAGGTCACCTGTGGAAGGAATCTCAGAACCAGCAGCTCTACTCACAGCCACCAGAGGGAGTCCATGGACAGAACTCGCCGAAGTACCATTCATGACCACAGGAGGGAGTTCCAAAACAGAATTCACAACACTTGCAGCTATTAAGTCACATAGCCTAGCACAGACAATCAAGAAGGACTCTCACAGCCACCATAAAAGATAAGGACTAGCAAAGCTGAGCCATTTTAGAATTTTACCACCTAAAAATAGGAGGCTAGAGCACAAAACTCATCCCACATAGGTACAGAAAATGGCTTAAATGTGATTGAGGAGCACTACTGATTTGTTGAAGCACATTGAAGGTGGGGGTGGTCTTCTCAATCAGTAATCTAAAGATTCAAATGTTAAGAAGGTGCTGCAAATGCACACACAGTTTGATTGATTGGTCAGGTGATATGATGCAGTAATACCTTAATAAAAAGCATTTTTTTATTCTTCACACATTGCAAGCAAGGAATTCAGTTTAATACCCTTCTATTCTAATTTGGCTTCTGAAGAAAAATCCTGAAACCAAGGATTATGTTGGACAAAGTGAGACTAGCAAAAAATATTTTTTCCTTTTTTTTGGTAAAACAAAACAAATTTCACATTCCAGAAATTAAAACACAACTGTATACTTCACAAAGTGCGCTAGTTGCAAAAAAACAATTTTGACAACCATAAACCACAGAAGCATACTGTGAGTTGTAAGCAGCATTTTCATCCTATCTCCTGATACATGTATTATAATGTCATCCTTTTTTGGAATTGGGTATTTATCTGATTTAGGCAAAAATCTAATTTTTCTTATCTTAGGATTTGTCTGCTCTTTGGCCACAGTGTGTACATGCTTGTTCCCACTGCACTTATACCAATATACAGTTTTGCTAAAAAGTTTACATACCCCAGCCGAATTTTTGCTTTCTTGGCCTTTTTACAGAGAATATGAATGACAACATCATAACTTTATTCCACTCATGATTATTGTCAAACTACTGTGTTTTCTCTTTTTAAATCAGAATTAAAACCCAAAACATCCAAATGACCCTGATCAAAAGTTCACATACCCTGGTGATTTTGGCCTGATAACATGAACAGAAGTTTACACAAATTGGTTTGAATGGCTAGAGTAAATGCACTGACGCTCAGATCACAAAGAAAACAATCCTCAGCTGCTGGTATCAATACAGAGGAAGTGCCAAATCAGTCAACTTGTATAAAAACTTATTAACTATGAAACTGATGCAGTGCTTGAGGATCAGGTCCTAAGACCATGCATTGAAGGAAAAGGAACGAAATTTCAATTGAATCACCACAGTTTTGGACCTATAGTATAGTAAAAATGTCCAATCACAACTCAAGACCCTGCTGGATATGAGTACTTGTGAATATCGACTGCTTTTAATACCTATAGGGCATGTATTAAATGGTGGTAGCTAGTGATGAGTGAGCACTAAATTGCTCAGGTGCTCATTGCTCGGGTCAAGCAGATTGAAATACTCAGGTACTCGACTCGAGCAACGAGCCCAATGTAAGTCTATGGGAGACCCAAGAATTTTTACCGCAATCCCCCCGGGGGTCCTTTTACAGTAAGTTGTAAAAACATCTGAAAATGATGGAAACATTGCTCAAATGACACGGGGACATCACGGGGATCGCCCCTGGAAGCATTCCTGACTCCTAGTTCACAGCTTTAAAGCGTTTTCCAACTTTAACATTGCTTTTAACTAGGGTTGAGCGAAACGGGTCGTTCATTTTCAAAAGTCGCTGACTTTTGGCAAAGTCGGGTTTCATGAAACCCGATCCGACCCCTGTGCGGGGTCGGCCATGCGGTACGCGACTTTCGCGCCAAAGTCGCGTTTCAATGACGCGAAAAGCGCCATTTCTCAGCCAATGAAGGTAAACGCAGAGTGTGGGCAGCGTGATGACATAGGTCCTGGTCCCCACCATCTTAGAGAAGGGCATTGCAGTGATTGGCTTGCTGTCTGCGGCATCACAGGGGCTATAAAGGGGCGTTCCCGCCGACCGCCATCTTACTGCTGCTGATCTGAGCTTAGGGAGAGGTTGCTGCCGCTTCGTCAGAAGCAGGGATAGCGTTAGGCAGGGTCCATTAACCACCAAACCGCTTGTGCTGTAGCGATTTCCACTGCCCTACACCACCTTCGGTGTGCAGGGACAGTGGAAGCTACTTTTTTTTTTTCCCCCTCAGCGCTGTAGCTCATTGGGCTGCCCTAGAAGGCTCCCTGATAGCTGCATTGCTGTGTGTACGCCGCTGTGCAAACCAACTGCTTTTTTCAAAGCACAAATCCTCTTGTTCCTTCCTTTCTGCACAGCTATCTTTTTTGTTTGTACACACTTTTTATTTAATTTGTGCATCAGTCCACTCCTTATTGCTGCCTGCCATACCTGGCTGAGATTACTGCAGGGAGATAGTAATTGAAGGACACTCCCTGTTTTTTTTTTTTTTTGTGGGAGATTAAGATTGACATTTCTGCTAGAGTGCCATCCCTGTGTGTGCCATCTCTCAGTCAGTGGGCCATAGAAAGCCTATTAATTTTTTTGCTTGATTTGGGTTATAAAATCTACCTGAAAAAATCACTACATCAATCAGTGGGAGAAAAATATTGGCCTCAGGGCTTGTGTGCCACTCCTGACTGCTGTGTGCATCATCACTCACTCAGTGGGCCATAGAAAGCCCTTTTTTTTTTTTTTTTTTTTGCTTTATTTGGGTTCTAAATTCTACCTGAAAAAATCAATAAATCAATTAGTGGGAGATTAATATTGGCCTTTGGGCTTGTGTGCCAGTCTTAAGCGTGCCATCTCTCTCTCAGATAGTGGGCCATAGAAAGCCTATTTATTATTTTTTTTATTGGGTTTATAAATTTTCCCTGGAACAAAAAAAAAAAGTGGGAGATTAATATTGGCCTCTGGGCTTGTGTGCCAGTCCTGAGCGTGCCATCTCTCTCACAAATAGTGGGCCATAGAAAGCCTATTTATTTTTTTGCTTGATTTTGGTTCTAAAATCTACCTGAAAAAATCACTACATCAATCAGTGGGAGAAAAATATTGGCCTCAGGGCTTGTGTGCCACTCCTGACTCCTGTGTGCATCATCACTCACTCAGTGGGCCATAGAAAGCCCTTTTTTTTTTTTTTTTTTGCTTTATTTGGGTTCTAAATTCTACCTGAAAAAATCAATAAATCAAGTGGGAGATTAATATTGCCCATTCTGCTTGTGTGCCAGTCTTGTCTCCTGGGTGTGCCATCTCTCTCTCTCTCTCCAATTGTGGGCCATAGAAAGCCTATTATTTTTTTAGCTTGATTTGGGTTCCAAAATCTACCTGAAAAAATCACTACATCAATCAGTGGGAGATAAATATTGGCCTCTGGGCTTGTGTGCCACTCCTGACTCCTGTGTGCGTCATCTCTCACTCAGTGGGCCATAGAAAGCCTTTTTTTGTTTTATTTGTTTTCTAAATTCTCCCTGAAAAAATCATTTTATTTTATTTGGTTTCTAAATTCTTCCTGAAAAAATCATTTTATTCTATTATTTTTTTTCCTAAAGTCTCCCTGAAAAAAACAAAAAAAAACAAATCAGTGGGAGATTAATATTGCCCTTTCTGCTTGTGTGCCAGTCTTGACTCCTGGGTGTGCCATCTCTCTCTCTCTCTCCAATTGTGGGCCATAGAAAGCCTATTATTTTTTTATCTTGATTTGGGTTCCAAAATCTACCTGAAAAAATCACTACATCAATCAGTGGGAGATAAATATTGGCCTCTGGGCTTGTGTGCCACTCCTGACTCCTGTGTGCGTCATCTCTCACTCAGTGGGCCATAGAAAGCCTTTTTTTGTTTTATTTGTTTTCTAAATTCTCCCTGAAAAAATCATTTTATTCTATTATTTTTTTTTCCTAAAGTCTCCCTGAAAAAAAAAACAGTGGGAGATTAATATTTACATTTGTGCTTCAGTGACAGTCCTGCGTGTGTGGCATCTCTCTCATTTGTTGCCACCAACAACAGAGTGTGTAACATTGTGCCTGATTTTCGTTGTGGTCTCACTCACCTGTAAAGGGGTAGCTAAATCATACTGAAGTTATAGCTCACCGTGTAATTTGTGTGACAGCAACAAATACCGTTAGTTTGTTTACGTTTTTAAAACAATGAGGAAGTCTGGTGGAAGAGGTCGTGGCCGGGGGCGTTCATTGTCAGCTGGTAATGAGGGTAGTGGTAGTGGTGGAGCATCAGCTGGTCGTGGGAAAAAAAATATTGCACCTAAGTCTGGAGCTGTGGAGCCAGGTTCGTCGTCTGGCTACACAAGGCCTCGAACGCTCCCTTTTCTGGGAGTAGGAAAATCGCTTTTAAAGCCGGAGCAGCAAGAGCAAGTTTTGGCTTATCTTGCTGACTCAGCCTCTAGCTCTTTTGCCTCCTCTCGTGAAACTGGTAAATGTCAAAGCAGCGCGTCGTTAGTGGATGTTCACGGTCAGGGACAAGTCGCTTCCTTGTCCTTTTCAGCAAAAACAACAACAGAGAAGAATGCAGCAGGCGACACAACGGGTTACTCCATGGAGCTCTTTACACATACCGTCCCTGGCTTAGAAAGTGAAGCAGTTAACAGTCCATGCCCATTACAAGTTGAATCTGACATGGAGTGCACTGATGCACAGCCACAGCCAGACTACTATGCTGGTCCTTTGACTCAGACCACAACATTGCCCTCGCAGGGTAATGATCAAGAATCAGACCCTGATGAGACTATGTTGCCCCATCACGAACGCTATACCACCGACCGACACGGTGACACAGACAAAGTTGCACACGAGCTACAAGAAGAGGTAATAGATGACCCAGTTCTTGACCCCGATTGGCAGCCATTGGGGGAACAGGGTGCAGGCGGCAGCAGTTCTGAAGCGGAGGAGGAGGGGCCGCAGCAGGCATCAACATCGCAACAGGTTCCATCTGCCGGGCCCGTATCTTGCCCAAAACGCGTGGCAAAGCCAAAACCTGTTGGAGGACAGCGTGGCCATCCGGTTAAAGCTCAGTCTGCAATGCCTGAAAAGGTATCTGATGCTAGAAAGAGTGCAGTCTGGCATTTTTTTAAACAACATCCAATTGATCAGCGCAAAGTCATCTGTCAAAAATGTTCAACTACCTTAAGCAGAGGACAGAATCTGAAAAGTCTCAATACAAGTTGCATGCATAGACATTTAACCACCATGCATTTGCAAGCCTGGACTAACTACCAAACGTCCCTTAAGGTTGTAGCACCCTCGGCCAATGAAGCTAGTCAGCAACGCAACATCCCTTCCGGCAGTGTAGGGCCACCATTTTCCGCACCACCTGCAGTATCTGTGCAGGTTTCTTTGCCAGGCCAAAGCAGTCAGGGTCAGGGAATCACCAGTTTTGTAGTAGGAAACACTGCATCTAGGGCACCGGCGGCAACAATACCATCTCCCACCGTCTCTCAGTCTGCCATGTCCACCGGCACCCCCGCTAGTTCCACGATCTCCAGCTCTCCAGTCCAGCTCACCCTACATGAGACTATGGTTAGAAAAAGGAAGTACTTAGCCTCGCATCTGCGTACACAGGGTTTGAACGCCCACATAGCTAGACTAATCTCGTTAGAGATGATGCCCTACCGGTTAGTTGAAAGCAAAGCTTTCAAATCCCTGATGGACTACGCTGTACCACGCTACGAGCTACCCAGTCAACACTTTTTTTCCAGAAAAGCCATCCCAGCCCTCCACCAGCATGTTAAAGAGCGCATCATCCATGCACTCAGGCAATCTGTGAGCACAAAGGTGCACCTGACAACAGATGCATGGACCAGTAGGCATGGCCAGGGACGTTACGTGTCCATCACGGCACACTGGGTAAATGTGGTGGATGCAGGGTCCACAGGGGACAGCAAGTTTGGGACAGTTCTGCCTAGCCCACGGTCTAGGAAACAATTGGCTGTAGCCGTTCGCACCCCCTCCTCCTAATCTTCGTCCTCCTGCAGAAGCGAGAGCTCGTCCACAGACCGCAGTCGCACAACCACTCCATCCGCAGCTGCCACTGTTGCACACCAGGTCTCCCATTATGGGGCAGCTACTGGCAAACGTCAGCAGGCTGTATTGGCTATGAAGTGTTTGGGCGACAACAGACACACCGCGGAAGTTCTGTCCGAGTTCTTGCAGAAAGAAACGCAGTCGTGGCTGGGCACTGTAGATCTTGAGGCAGGCAAGGTAGTGAGTGATAACGGAAGGAATTTCATGGCTGCCATCTCCCTTTCCCAACTGAAACACATTCCTTGCCTGGCTCACACCTTAAACCTGGTGGTGCAGTGCTTCCTGAAAAGTTATCCGGGGTTATCCGACCTGCTCCTCAAAGTGCGTGGACTTTGCTCACATATCCGCCGTTCGCCCGTACACTCCAGCCGTATGCAGACCTATCAGCGTTCTTTGAACCTTCCCCAGCATCGCCTAATCATAGACGTTGAAACAAGGTTGAACTCAACACTGCACATGCTTCAGAGACTGTGCGAACAGAGGCGGGCTGTTATGTTTTTGTGGGAGGATACACATACACGGGCAGGCAGTAGGATGGCAGACATGGAGTTGTCAGGTGTGCAGTGGTCGAAGATTCAAGACATGTGTCAAGTCCTTCAGTGTTTTGAGGAATGCACACGGCTGGTTAGTGCAGACAACGCCATAATAAGCATGAGCATCCCCCTAATGCGTCTGCTGATGCAAAGTTTGACGCACATAAAGGATCAGGCGTCTGCAGCTGAGGAAGAGGAAAGCCTTGATGACAGTCAGCCATTGTCTGGCCAGGGCAGTGTACAGGACGAGTTAGCGGGCGAAGAGGAGGAGGAGGACGAGGAGGATGATGGGGATGATTATATTTTTAATGAGGAAGCTTTTCCGGGGCCACTGGAAATTGGTGGCGCGGCAAGGCCGGGTTCTGGTTTTTGGAGGGACACAAGTGACGTGGATTTGCCTGAAACTGCCCCTCAACCAAGCACAACCGCAGATTTGAGAACTGGAACTTTGGCCCACATGGCGGATTATGCCTTACGTATCCTCAAAAGGGACACACGCATAACTAAAATGATGAACGATGACGATTACTGGTTGGCCTGCCTCCTTGATCCTCGCTATAAAGGCAAATTGCAAAATATAATGCCACATGAGAACTTGGAACTAATATTAGCAACCAAACAATCAACTCTTGTTGACCGTTTGCTTCTGGCATTCCCTGCACACAGCGCCCGTGATCGTTCTCACACGAGCTGCAGGGGCCAGCAGACCAGAGGAGTTAGAGGGGCAGAAATCAGAAGTGGCGTTGGCCAGAGGGGTTTTCTGACCAGGTTGTGGAGTGATTTTGCTATGACCGCAGACAGGACAGGTACTGCAGCATCAATTCAAAGTGACAGGAGACAACATTTGTCCAGTATGGTTACAAACTATTTTTCATCCCTTATCGATGTTCTCCCTCAACCGTCATTCCCATTTGATTACTGGGCATCAAAATTAGACACCTGGCCAGAATTGGCAGAATATGCATTGCAGGAGCTTGCTTGCCCGGCAGCTAGTGTCCTATCAGAAAGAGTATTCAGTGCTGCAGGTTCAATACTAACAGAAAAAAGGACTCGTCTGGCTACCCAAAATGTAGATGATCTAACCTTCATTAAAATGAACCACAACTGGATTTCAAAATCTTTTGCCCCACCTTGCCCGCCCGACACCTAGCTTTCCTATGAAAAGGTCTTGCCTGTGGACTATTCTGAATGCCTTTTCCAATCTCGTAATTTTCTGCACCTGATTGTCCAGCATACGACATGTTTACACCTCACTAAATGGCCAAACTCCCCACACGGGGCCGTGGTATCGACACTTGGCGACAGCACCCGTGAGAGTGCTGTTTGTCTGAAGAGGTGGGTGTGCCCGCTTTTGGTCGACGGCACTGCCACTGGGTCCCTCCTAGTACAATAAAGTGTCTCTGGCGGTGGTGGTGCGCACCCAACGTCAGACACACCGTTGTAATATGAGGGGCCCTGGGCCTGTACCGCCAGCCACAAGACAGTTCCCCCCCCCAGCTCAAACAGTGCTCTACCACTTGCAAAATTATCTCACAGCTCCACCAATGTTTAGTCTATGCGCTGACATCCTTCAATGCCTGCCACTGACAATACCATTGTATTGACATTTTTGTTATGTTAGGCCTTCGAAGCCTGTCTGCGGTCACTCCTTCCACTATGCCTCCACTGACCACACCACTGCTGCCCGTGTACCCCTGGAACCAATTTAAAATTGCCTACAGCCAGCCCAATTTTTTTATTTTAGGCCTTCGATGCCTGTCTGCGGTCCGTTCTTTCTACTACTACTACACTGACCAGGCCACTGCTGCCCGTGTACCCCTGGAACCAATTTAAAATTGCCTACAGTCATGTGTTATTATTTTAGGCCTTCGATGCCTGTCTGCGGTCACTCCTTACAATATGCCTCCACTGACCACACCACTGCTGCCCGTGTACCCCTGGAACCAATTTAAAATTGCCTACAGCCATGTGTTATTATGTTAGGCCTTCGATGCCTGTCTGCGGTCACTCCTTCCACTAGGCCTCCACTGACCACACCACTGCTGCCCGTGTACCCCTGGAACCAATTTAAAATTGCCTACAGCCAGCCCAATTTTTTTATTTTAGGCCTTCGATGCCTGTCTGCGGTCCATTCTTTCTACTACTACTACACTGACCAGGCCACTGCTGCCCGTGTACCCCTGGAACCAATTTAAAATTGTCTACAGCCATGTGTTATTATTTTAGGCCTTCGATGCCTGTCTGCGGTCACTCCTTACAATATGCCTCCACTGACCACACCACTGCTGCCCGTGTACCCCTGGAACCAATTTAAAATTGCCTACAGCCATGTATTATTATTTTAGGCCTTCGATGCCTGTCTGCGGTCACTCCTTCCACTACGCCTCCACTGACCACACCACTGCTGCCCGTGTACCCCTGGAACCAATTTAAAATTGCCTACAGCCAGCCCAATTTTTTATTTTAGGCCTTCGATGCCTGTCTGCAGTCCATTCTTTCTACTACTACTACACTGACCAGGCCACTGCTGCCCGTGTACCCCTGGAACCAATTTAAAATTGCCTACAGCCATGTGTTATTATTTTAGGCCTTCGATGCCTGTCTGCGGTCACTCCTTACAATATGCCTCCACTGACCACACCACTGCTGCCCGTGTACCCCTGGAACCAATTTAAAATTGCCTACAGCCAGCCCAATTTTTTTATTCTAGGCCTTCGATGCCTGTCTGCGGTCCATTCTTTCCACTACTACTACACTGACCAGGCCACTGCTGCCCGTGTACCCCTGGAACCAATTTAAAATTGCCTACAGCCATGTGTTATTATTTTAGGCCTTCGATGCCTGTCTGCGGTCACTCCTTACAATATGCCTCCACTGACCACACCACTGCTGCCCGTGTACCCCTGGAACCAATTTAAAATTGCCTACAGCCAGCCCAATTTTTTTATTTTAGGCCTTCGATGCCTGTCTGCGGTCCGTTCTTTCTACTACTACTACACTGACCAGGCCACTGCTGCCCGTGTACCCCTGGAACCAATTTACAATTGCCTACAGCCATGTGTTATTATTTTAGGCCTTCGATGCCTGTCTGCGGTCACTCCTTCCACTAGGCCTCCACTGACCACACCACTGCTGCCCGTGTATCCCTGGAACCAATTTAAAATTGCCTACAGCCAGCCCAATTTTTTTATTTTAGGCCTTCGATGCCTGTCTGCGGTCACTCCTTCCACTAGGCCTCCACTGACCACACCACTGCTGCCCGTGTACCCCTGGAACCAATTTAAAATTGCCTACAGCCATGTGTTATTATTTTAGGCCTTCGATGCCTGTCTGCGGTCACTCCTTCCACTAGGCCTCCACTGACCACACCACTGCTGCCCGTGTACCCCTGGAACCAACATCAGAAAATATAAAAATAAGTATTTTGCTTATAAAAAAGAAAATACTGGAGAGATATCAAATGCAGACATTTTAACATTAAAAACAAACACATACAACAAAAATCTGGTACAGTACTAAAAATGGCCACCAGCTACAATAACTTTCTCCTGCAAGTAGTTAACTGAAAGTTTTTTTCAATTTAAAACACAGATATGGCATCCACCGAGTGTTGTCCTGTCGCGTCTTCTTTATATTATTGCCAAGAAGATGCAAAACAATGAAAATAATAAAATCATTATTTACCAAAAAAATAGAGTAAGTCAAAACCACATTGCAAATAAACATTCATTACAAATAAAGAAGCAGGGCGCGTCCGAGGGTGAGTATATACCTAATAAGAATATAATCACCCTCGGACGCGCCCTGCTTCTTTCCGACAGCCTTCCTTCCTAAGAATCAGCCCTTCCATGGTGTAGAGAGAGGGTTTGTTACACTCCAAGGTGTTCCCCAGGTTGCCTTTCCTGAGCTTCGATCTTCATGCTCTCGTTTAGTAGTTGTCGGAAATTAGGCTGCATTAGGCCTACAAATTGGGTATGGGGTGGAGAGAGATGGTGTGTTACACTCCAAGGTGTTCCCCAGGTTTCCTTGCCATTGCTTCGGTCTTCCGACTCTCGTTTAGTAGTTGTAGAAAACTACACTGCATTAGGCCTAAAAAATGGGTATCGGGTGGAGAGAGATGGTGTGTTACACTCCAAGGTGTTCCCCAGGTTGCCTTTCCTGAGCTTCGATCTTCCGGCTCTCGTTTAGTAGTTGTTGGAAACTACACTGCATTAGGCCTACAAATTGGGTATGGGGTGTAGAGAGATGGTGTGTTCCACTCCAAGGTGTTCTCCAGGTTGCCTTTCCTGAGCTTCGATCTTCCAGCTCTCGTTTAGTAGTTGTTGGAAACTACACTGCATTAGGCCTACAAATTGGGTATGGGGTGTAGAGAGATGTTGTGTTCCACTCCAAGGTGTTCTCCAGGTTGCCTTTCCTGAGCTTCGATCTTCTGGCTCTCGTTTAGTAGTTCTTGGAAACTACACTGCATTAGGCCTACAAATTGGGTATGGGGTGTAGAGAGATGGTGTGTTCCACTCCAAGGTGTTCTCCAGGTTGCCTTTCCTGAGCTTCGATCTTCCGGCTCTCGTTTAGTAGTTGTTGGAAACTACACTGCATTAGGCCTACAAATTGGGTATGGGGTGTAGAGAGATGGTGTGTTCCACTCCAAGGTGTTCTCCAGGTTGCCTTTCCTGAGCTTCGATCTTCCGGCTCTCGTTTAGTAGTTCTTGGAAACTACACTGCATTAGGCCTACAAATTGGGTATGGGGTGTAGAGAGATGGTGTGTTCCACTCCAAGGTGTTCTCCAGGTTGCCTTTCCTGAGCTTCGATCTTCCGGCTCTCGTTTAGTAGTTGTTGGAAACTACACTGCATTAGGCCTACAAATTTGGTATGGGGTGTAGAGAGATGGTGTGTTCCACTCCAAGGTGTTCTCCAGGTTGCCTTTCCTGAGCTTCGATCTTCCAGCTCTCGTTTAGTAGTTGTTGGAAACTACACTGCATTAGATCTACGTCCTTCTACAGAACCTAATAATTGTATGATACAATATTGTTCTGCTCCAGGAAGACATCCAGGCCTCTCTTGAACCCCTCGACTGAGTTCGCCATCACCACCTCCTCAGGCAAGCAATTCCAGATTCTCACTGCCCTAACAGTAAAGAATCCTCTTCTATGTTGGTGGAAAAACCTTCTCTCCTCCAGACGCAAAGAATGCCCCCTTGTGCCCGTCACCTTCCTTGGTATAAACAGATCCTCAGCGAGATATTTGTATTGTCCCCTTATATACTTATACATGGTTATTAGATCGCCCCTCAGTCGTCTTTTTTCTAGACTAAATAATCCTAATTTCGCTAATCTATCTGGGTATTGTAGTTCTCCCATCCCCTTTATTAATTTTGTTGCCCTCCTTTGTACTCTCTCTAGTTCCATTATATCCTTCCTGAGCACCGGTGCCCAAAACTGGACACAGTACTCCATGTGCGGTCTAACTAGGGATTTGTACAGAGGCAGTATAATGCTCTCATCATGTGTATCCATACCTCTTTTAATGCACCCCATGATCCTGTTTGCCTTGGCAGCTTCTGCCTGGCACTGGCTGCTCCAGGTAAGTTTATCATTAACTAGGATCCCCAAGTCCTTCTCCCTGTCAGATTTACACAGTGGTTACCCGTTCAGTGTGTAATGGTGATATTGATTCCCTCTTCCCATGTGTATAACCTTACATTTATCATTGTTAAACCTCATCTGCCACCTTTCAGCCCAAGTTTCCAACTTATCCAGATCCATCTGTAGCAGAATACTATCTTCTCTTGTATTAACTGCTTTACATAGTTTTGTATCATCTGCAAATATTGATATTTTACTGTGTAAACCTTCTACCAGATCATTAATGAATATGTTGAAGAGAACAGGTCCCAATACTGACCCCTGCGGTACCCCACTGGTCACAGCGACCCAGTTAGAGACTATACCATTTATAACCACCCTCTGCTTTCTATCACTAAGCCAGTTACTAACCCATTTACACACATTTTCCCCCAGACCAAGCATTCTCATTTTGTGTACCAACCTCTTGTGCGGCACGGTATCAAACGCTTTGGAAAAATCGAGATATACCACGTCCAATGACTCACCGTGGTCCAGTCTATAGCTTACCTCTTCATAAAAACTGATTAGATTGGTTTGACAGGAGCAATTTCTCATAAACCCATGCTGATATGGAGTTAAACAGTTATTCTCATTGAGATAATCCAGAATAACATCCCTCAGAAACCCTTCAAATATTTTACCAACAATAGAGGTTAGACTTACTGGCCTATAATTTCCAGGTTCACTTTTAGAGCCCTTTTTGAATATTGGCACCACATTTGCTATGCGCCAGTCCTGCGGAACAGACCCTGTCGCTATAGAGTCACTAAAAATAAGAAATAATGGTTTATCTATTACATTACTTAGTTCTCTTAGTACTCGTGGGTGTATGCCATCCGGACCCGGAGATTTATCTATTTTAATCTTATTTAGCCGGTTTCGCACCTCTTCTTGGGTTAGATTGGTGACCCTTAATATAGGGTTTTCATTGTTTCTTGGGATTTCACCTAGCATTTCATTTTCCACCGTGAATACCGTGGAGAAGAAGGTGTTTAATATGTTAGCTTTTTCCTCGTCATCTACAACCATTCTTTCCTCACTATTTTTTAAGGGGCCTACATTTTCAGTTTTTATTCTTTTACTATTGATATAGTTGAAGAACAGTTTGGGATTAGTTTTACTCTCCTTAGCAATGTGCTTCTCTGTTTCCTTTTTGGCAGCTTTAATTAGTTTTTTAGATAAAGTATTTTTCTCCCTATAGTTTTTTAGAGCTTCAATGGTGCCATCCTGCTTTAGTAGTGCAAATGCTTTCTTTTTACTGTTAATTGCCTGTCTTACTTCTTTGTTTAGCCACATTGGGTTTTTCCTATTTCTAGTCCTTTTATTCCCACAAGGTATAAACCGCTTACACTGCCTATTTAGGATGTTCTTAAACATTTCCCATTTATTATCTGTATTCTCATTTCTGAGGATATTGTCCCAGTCTACCAGATTAAGGGCATCTCTAAGCTGTTCAAACTTTGCCTTCCTAAAGTTCAATGTTTTTGTGACTCCCTGACAAGTCCCCCTAGTGAAAGACAGGTGAAACTGCACAATATTGTGGTCGCTATTTCCTAAATGCCCAACCACCTGCAGATTTGTTATTCTGTCAGGTCTATTAGATAGTATTAGGTCTAAAAGTGCTGCTCCTCTGGTTGGATTCTGCACCAATTGTGAAAGATAATTTTTCTTGGTTATTAGCAGAAACCTGTTGCCTTTATGGGTTTCACAGGTTTCTGTTTCCCAGTTAATATCCGGGTAGTTAAAGTCCCCCATAACCAGGACCTCATTATGGGTTGCAGCTTCATCTATCTGCTTTAGAAGTAGACTTTCCATGCTTTCTGTTATATTTGGGGGTTTGTAACAGACCCCAATGAGAATTTTGTTACCATTTTTCCCTCCATGAATTTCAACCCATATAGACTCGACATCCTCATTCCCTTCGCTAATATCCTCCCTTAAAGTGGACTTTAGACAAGACTTTACATAGAGACAAACCCCTCCTCCTCTCCGATTTTTACGATCCTTTCTAAACAGACTGTAACCCTGTAAGTTAACTGCCCAGTCATAGCTTTCATCTAACCATGTCTCGGTTATTCCCACTATGTCAAAGTTACCTGTAGATATTTCTGCTTCTAGTTCTTCCATCTTGTTTGTCAGGCTTCTGGCGTTTGCGAGCATGCAGTTTAGAGGATTTTGTTTTGTTCCAATCTCCTCACTGTGGATTGTTTTAGAAATGTTCTTACCTCCCTTCTGAGTATGTTTTCCTGGGTCGTCTTTGTTCGAGTCTAATGTTTTTCTTCCCGTCCCCTCTTCTTCTAGTTTAACGCCCTCCTGATGAGTGTAGCGAGTCTTCTGGCGAATGTGTGTTTCCCAGGTTTGTTGAGGTGTAGTCCGTCTCTGGCGAGGAGTCCATCATACCAGTAATTCACACCGTGGTCCAGGAATCCAAATCCTTGTTGTCTGCACCATCGTCTTAGCCAGTTGTTTGCATCAATGATCCTGTTCCATCTCCTGGTGCCATGCCCGTCTACTGGAAGGATAGAAGAAAAAACTACCTGTGCATCCAGTTCCTTTACTTTCTTCCCCAACTCTTCAAAGTCCTTGCAGATTGTCGGTAGGTCCTTCCTTGCCGTGTCATTGGTGCCAACATGTATCAGAAGAAATGGGTGGACGTCCTTGGAGCTGAAGAGCTTTGGTATCCTATCGGTCACATCCTTGATCATCGCACCTGGAAGGCAGCGTACTTCTCTTGCAGTTATGTCCGGTCTGCAGATGGCTGCTTCGGTGCCTCTCAGTAGTGAGTCTCCCACCACCACCACTCTTCGTTGCTTCTTGGCTGTACTTTTTGCTGTCACTTGTTGCTGTGTGCCCTTTTCTTTTTTGCTTGCTGGTATTGCTTCATTCTTAGGTGTGCCATCTTCATCCTCTACAAAGATTTGATATCGGTTCTTCAGTTGTGTGGTTGGTGATTTCTCCATGGTCTTCTTGCTTCTTTTGGTCACATGCTTCCACTCATCTGCTTTTGGAGGTTCTCTGACACTTTTTGCACCTTCTGTGACCAGTAGAGATGCTTCTGTTCTGTCTAGAAAGTCTTCATTCTCTTTGATGAGTTTCAAAGTTGCTATTCTTTCTTCCAGACCCCGCACCTTTTCTTCTAAAAGGGCCACTAGTCTACACTTCTGACAGGTGAAATTGGATTCTTCTTCTGGTCGATCTGTGAACATGTAGCACATGCTGCAGCTCACCATGTAGGTTGTCACATCTGCCATGTTGCTCCTAGATCCTGCTGACTTGCTGTGTGTTTTCCTTCTTGTGTAATCTACTCAGCCAAGCTCTCTTGCAATAATGTCCTACAGGCAAAAATTGGTTTGGTGATGCTTTCGAAGCAGCTGGTCCCGGCTGTACCCAACGATCTTCTAGCTTAGGGAGACTTCGCTTGTCCCAGAAGGCACCTGGAATATGCAAATTAGCCTCCTGAAGCTTGAATCCCTGGTTTGGTGATGCTTTCGAAGCAGCTGGTCCCGGCTGTACCCAACGATCTTCTAGCTTAGGGAGACTTCGCTTCTCCCAGAAGGCACCTGGAATATGCAAATTAGCCTCCTGAAGCTTGAATCCCTGGTTTGGTGATGCTTTCGAAGCAGCTGGTCCCGGCTGTACCCAACGATCTTCTAGCTTAGGGAGACTTCGCTTCTCCCAGAAGGCACCTGGAATATGCAAATTAGCCTCCTGAAGCTTGAATCCCTGGTTTGGTGATGCTTTCGAAGCAGCTGGTCCCGGCTGTACCCAACGATCTTCTAGCTTAGGGAGACTTCGCTTCTCCCAGAAGGCACCTGGAATATGCAAATTAGCCTCCTGAAGCTTGAATCCCTGGTTTGGTGATGCTTTCGAAGCAGCTGGTCCCGGCTGTACCCAACGATCTTCTAGCTTAGGGAGACTTCGCTTCTCCCAGAAGGCACCTGGAATATGCAAATTAGCCTCCTGAAGCTTGAATCCCTGGTTTGGTGATGCTTTCGAAGCAGCTGGTCCCGGCTGTACCCAACGATCTTCTAGCTTAGGGAGACTTCGCTTCTCCCAGAAGGCACCTGGAATATGCAAATTAGCCTCCTGAAGCTTGAATCCCTGGTTTGGTGATGCTTTCGAAGCAGCTGGTCCCGGCTGTACCCAACGATCTTCTAGCTTAGGGAGACTTCGCTTCTCCCAGAAGGCACCTGGAATATGCAAATTAGCCTCCTGAAGCTTGAATCCCTGGTTTGGTGATGCTTTCGAAGCAGCTGGTCCCGGCTGTACCCAACGATCTTCTAGCTTAGGGAGACTTCGCTTCTCCCAGAAGGCACCTGGAATATGCAAATTAGCCTCCTGGAGCTTGAATCCCTGGTTTGGTGATGCTTTCGAAGCAGCTGGTCCCGGCTGTATCCAACGATCTTCTAGCTTAGGGAGACTTCGCTTCTCCCAGAAGGCACCTGGAATATGCAAATTAGCCTCCTGAAGCTTGAATCCCTGGTTTGGTGATGCTTTCGAAGCAGCTGGTCCCGGCTGTACCCAACGATCTTCTAGCTTAGGGAGACTTCGCTTCTCCCAGAAGGCACCTGGAATATGCAAATTAGCCTCCTGAAGCTTGAATCCCTGGTTTGGTGATGCTTTCGAAGCAGCTGGTCCCGGCTGTACCCAACGATCTTCTAGCTTAGGGAGACTTCGCTTCTCCCAGAAGGCACCTGGAATATGCAAATTAGCCTCCTGAAGCTTGAATCCCTGGTTTGGTGATGCTTTCGAAGCAGCTGGTCCCGGCTGTACCCAACGATCTTCTAGCTTAGGGAGACTTCGCTTGTCCCAGAAGGCACCTGGAATATGCAAATTAGCCTCCTGAAGCTTGAATCCCTGGTTTGGTGATGCTTTCGAAGCAGCTGGTCCCGGCTGTACCCAACGATCTTCTAGCTTAGGGAGACTTCGCTTCTCCCAGAAGGCACCTGGAATATGCAAATTAGCCTCCTGAAGCTTGAATCCCTGGTTTGGTGATGCTTTCGAAGCAGCTGGTCCCGGCTGTACCCAACGATCTTCTAGCTTAGGGAGACTTCGCTTCTCCCAGAAGGCACCTGGAATATGCAAATTAGCCTCCTGAAGCTTGAATCCCTGGTTTGGTGATGCTTTCGAAGCAGCTGGTCCCGGCTGTACCCAACGATCTTCTAGCTTAGGGAGACTTCGCTTCTCCCAGAAGGCACCTGGAATATGCAAATTAGCCTCCTGAAGCTTGAATCCCTGGTTTCAATGCAATGCCCCCTGGTTATTCCTGTGTTACCAATTTTGAACTGCATTTAGCCAACTTTATTCTTTGGGCCTATATCTGTGTTTCCTCCTCATCCTGCCCATTGCCCAGCCAGTGATAGATGAGTCTGCTGGTACATTGACCCATAACGCAACATTCCCCATGCACGCTACACAACAACATTGTGACCCTGCTGAAAGTCAGGTTGCTCTTCCCGCATACCATACCACCTTACACGGGGACAAAGAGGAAGGTGCAGATGAAAGTGCAGGTTCCTTCATCAGGTGGGGGGAGGAATACTAGTTGGCGACGTCACTGGCACAGGGCCTCTCATAGTACACAAAAGTGTTGCTGCTGGTGGGAGGCGCCCCCGCCGTGCAAACACACCGCTGTACTTTGAGGGGCCCTGTGCCAGTGCCAATGCCAACGAGTGGGCCCCCCCTGCTTGCTCAGGTTCACAGCACTTGCAAAGTTGAAATACTTACCTCTCCCTGCTCCACTGCCGTGACGTGGTCCAGATTTCCTGGGCCCACTAATTACTTGAACCAGCCCTACCCACCACAACTTTAGCCAAATGACCCCCAATTTCAAATGCCTTCCAATTATTATAAGGTAAATTACGCTTGACAAGCTTCATTAAGAAGAATGGATGGTTTTGACATTAAAATGGGCACTCTAGGTGTTTTCCTGGCCCCCACTCACTGCCGACTATGCTGCCCCATTGACTTGCATTGGGTTTCGTGTTTCGGTCGATCCCGACTTTACGTCATAATCGGCCGATTTCACTCGACCCGACTTTTGAGATAGTCAGGTTTCGCGAAACCCGGCTCGACTCTAAAAAGGTCAAGGTCGCTCAACTCTACTTTTAACCACTACAAATGCATTCACTGGGAAATGTCATTGTAACATTTAACAACCCTATCTGGCCATGTGGTGTGTGACACATAAGCAGACCCATCTTGTTTCATTGATGAAGGAGGGACTCTAAGGGTAAGTTCACACAGGGCGTTTTTGCTCCATTTTTTTGCTGCTTTTTTATGCAAATTTTTAGCTGCTTTTTACAATACCAGCAAAGGCTATGAGATTTCAGAAATCTCATGCACACACATTGTTTTTTTGTTTGATCAGTATTTTGTGCTTTGCTGCATTTTTTGGACATAGAGCATGTCACTTCTTTCAGCATTTTTGCTGCGTTTTTTCACCCATTGACTTGAATGGATATTGAAAAAAACGCAGCAAAAATGCAGGTATCATTATTTGCTACGTTTTTGTTGCTGAAAATCCAAGGACATTAGCATGGACAAAGAGAAAAAAACGCACCAAAAAAACACACCAAATACGCCACAAAAAATGCACCAAAATGCACCTAAACCTGTGTTTTTGACGCAGCTTCTTTCCTGCCAAGAAGATCAGGATTTGCTGCAAAAAAAAAAGCAACAAAAACTCCCTGTGTGAACTTACCCTTAACGTCAACGAGGATCTGTTTATACCAAGGAAGGTGACGGGCACAAGGGGGCATTCTTTGCGTCTGGAGGAGAGAAGGTTTTTCCACCAACATAGAAGAGGATTCTTTACTGTTAGGGCAGTGAGAATCTGGAATTGCTTGCCTGAGGAGGTGGTGATGGCGAACTCAGTCGAGGGGTTCAAGAGAGGCCTGGATGTCTTCCTGGAGCAGAACAATATTGTATCATACAATTGTTAGGTTCTGTAGAAGGACGTAGATCTGGGTATTTATTATGATGGAATATAGGCTGAACTGGATGGACAAATGTCTTTTTTCGGCCTTACTAACTATGTTACTATGTTACTATGTCACAGAGCCTAATTGTACTGCTGCATCAGGTGGCATTAATCTTCTTAAAGGGCCATTATTAAACTGTGGGTCTCCAAAACTATTGTAGCCTATGCTGTGAGTGGATGGGCTGCCAAGAATTACAACGCACCACAATACCCCTTTCATAAGATGCCCAGGAAAAAATGTTGCTTTGAATGCAAGGCCTGCCCAGCTACCAATTCATATGCACCGCAATAAGCCTTTCAATCCACATACTGGATGGGCCCATGAAAATCCACTTAATAATAAGCATTTTGTAATCCCATACTCCTTGTTTACACAGTGACAGCAATGTCTGCCCTGCTGCATAGTCAGTCATATGCACCCCATTACGCCTTGGAACCCATATACTGGATGGGACCATGAAAATCAACTTCACAATATTCATTTTGTGCTCCCGTACTTCTTTGTTTTACATATTGGCAGCAAGGCCAGCCCTGATGCATAGTCATATGCACCCCAATACGACTTGAAACCCACATACTGGATGGGCTCATGAAAATCCACTCATATTTTTAATGGTATCTTGGTTATTTACATGAGAATTTGGCAATTTTATTTGCCATGTTTTTAACACTAAGGTTCAGATACGGCTTTAAATAAGGCTAATACTTGCAATAGAACACAATTTTATTACAAACTGCACAATTCAAGGAATAGTATGGTTGAATATTGTGATTGCGTACACTTTTGTATATGTTAACATACAAAGGTTAATAAGTACATATAAGGATTAAATACATATAGTGATTACGTATATATGAAGATTAACTACGTGCAGAATACTTACATCGTTCACAAGAGGCTTTTAAACATCCTCCATCTGGAATATCAGAGAAGCAACACCAAGACAGGGAGATTACCTGGTTGGGAGATTACCCCAGGGAGATTACCTACACTGCCTGGGCATCCCCATTTATTCAAATATCAGCACACTGTACATGTACAGGTACCCCAGTTTTGTCATCTGTCATGTTTCTCTGATCTTTTATAGTGATGTACACTATGTACTAACTCTAGTTTCACCCAGACCTTCAAGTGGCCTGCTTTCAAGGTTGTATGAAACTGAGATATCATGGAGTCTTCAGATGAGGGGCAATAAACCCCTAGAATATAAAAGCCACAAGGATTTAGATCAAACCACCACAGGCAGAGTTTCAGTAAACCTTAATGTTTTACAATGACAAACAGCAAACATATAGAGGCTTAGAACTGCTTTTGAAGTGAATAAACAAACATTTATCAAGATTGTGTCACTATGAGCATTGTCTGTCACATTTGTAACTGTTTTACAAGAAATGCAGCTATGTGATTGTCTGAATGCATTCGGTATACAGTATTTTCATCTGGATTCTAAATCGCCATTTGTATATTCGCCATTTGTACATTTTAGGCAGCCAAAGTTATCGCTCTCAAGTAGAGAAACTAATATATTCGACAAAGACATATTTGTAATGAACTACTGAGCCAAACTAACAGCATTACTTTATCAAATTTATATGAAGTGTATGGTGTCCAATGTGAGCAACCAGGCAACACAAAAAGGAGCTTTTCAAGTGAGCTCTTTAAGGTACACAAATGTTATGAAGTGTTTGCCAACAAGGATGTGGTGTTAGGGGTCGAGTTCCCGCCTCTGCACAGGGGGAATCTCGGGCCATCTCCGCTGGGGTCTCCCATTCTTCTCCTGCCACAGTGGAGTCTGCTCAGCGGAGACATCGGTCCCAGCGTCTCGCTCAGTCTGACTCTGTGCAAAGGGTTACTGCTGCTTTTCCAGCTTCTGCCATTGAAGCCAGTGCTGGGCAGCAGAGAGCAGATGCTTTTGGGACTAAGTCATGCTTTTCTCCTTCTGAGCATGCCCAGGGTAAGATCTCTCATTGGAGATCAAGGGTCACATGCTTGGATACTGCAGCAAAGCCCATTGGTTCTCCAGGAAGGTCCTGAAGGTGCTCAGGCTTTGTGGCAGCCTCTCATTGGTCCTTCTAGGAAGGTCTTGTACTTGCTGCAGCTATAAAAGGCTTGCATGGCCGCACGGCCATGCACTAGTATCAATCCAAATATGTGCTTTGGGCCAGTGTGGTTATGTATGAATGTATTCATGGACCCGGCTGAAATAAGCCCCTAGAATTCCGGGACCTCAGGTGAGGAGATTGCGTGTGTGCATAACCACTGACTGCTATCAGTTCGGCAGCAAGCTTGTGCTCCTGTGAGGCTAACAGGGCGCAGTGCTTTCCTCTCACGGCTACTCTGTGAAGTAACAGAGCTAGCCTATACCACCAAACAGTGCCATCGTTCACTAGCAGCAGTTTCCTCCTGCACGGTGGACCCAGGGCTGCGAACGCACCATTTATAATAGACATCTATATTTACTCGGTGCATTCCGCTAGCCGTAATAGAATACTAGCACCAGGGTCTGGCTAGTAAATGGCGGACGATCAGTGTTTACAGTGGTACATCCAGTAGCTGGAGGGTAGGTTGGCGGCTCTTGAGTGCACAACCTCAGCTGTGGATGTTACCGCAGTCGCTGTTCAGGCTGCAAGTGTAGCTGCAGCCAGTTTGTCCTCGGCCACCCCTGCCCCGACTTTATCCCATCTCCCGCTTCCAGACAAATTTGCTGGTGACAGTAAGCTATGTCGGGGATTCGTGAGTCAGTGCTCCATACATCTGGAGCTCCTGGCTGCACGTTTTCCTACGTAACGGGTGAAAGTGGGATTTATTTTATCCCTTTTTGTCAGGCAGGGCGTTGGAGTGGGCAACGCCACTATGGGAGCGTAATGATCGTGTGGTGCAGAGTGCTCCTCTCTTCCTGGACGCTCTGAAACAGGTCTTTTTAGGACCTGGTTTCACCCACGATACCGCGCTCCAATTGTTGGCAATAACTCAGGGTTCGTCCATGGTCAGTAAGTTCGCCGTCCAATTCCGGACTCTGGTCTCAGAGCTGGAATGGCCAAATAAAGTCCTTATTCCGGTGTTCTGGAGAGGACTGGCAGAACATGTGAAGGACACCATAGCCACCAGAGAGATTCCCGCAACACTGGAGGAGCTCATTACTATATCTACCCGCATCGACCTCCGTTTTAACGAGCGGAGGTTAGAGCGGACCCTGTGTAGGCAGAAGTTTCAGATGGCTCCCACCTTCGCCAGACCTCTAGATTCTTCCGTTCAGGCGTCCGACTCTCATGAGGCCATGGAGGTTTCTTGAGCGGGACCTAAGTCCCGGGCCGCTCGGGTACCCGTGGTTTGTAAAAATTGCCAACAACTAGGACATTATGCCAATAAATGTCCACGGCGGTCAGGAGAACGATCGCATCTAGTAAACATTGGAAGAGGTTCACTAGACACATCGGCATTTTCCTCCAAGTTGTCCTTTAAAGGGACAATCACGTTAGGCCCATCTTCTCTAACAGTCGAGCTTTGTGTGGACACTGGGGCGGAGGGGAATTTCATGTCCTCCGCTTTTGCTCTGCGCCATGCAATACCTCAGGTGATGCTCGCGAAACCGGTGACTGTTAGAGTAGTGAATGGGTCGACACTTCCCACACAAATCACACACCAGACTGTCCCTTTCACGTTATCCATGTCCCCTTCCCACCAGGAGATTATTTCCCTTCTCGTCCTTCCTGAGGGAATGGACGAAATTTTGCTGGGAATACCCTGGCTCTGTTTCCACTCCCCACATATTGAGTGGACCTCTGGGAGGATATTGGGTTGGAGTGAATCTTGTAAGTGCAGATGTGTGAGAGAGTACGTTCAGGTTTCCACCACTGAGATACCCGCAGATCTCTCTTCTCTTCCCAAATGCTATTGGTCCTATGCAGACGTCTTCTCCAAAAAGGCTGTGGAGACCCTTCCGCATCACCGTCCCTATGACTGTCCTATTGATCGCTTTCCTGGAGCAGAACCTCCTCAGGGATGTGTCTATCTCCTCTCTCTCCCGGAAACGGAGGCTTAGTCCCAATACATCCAGGAGAATTTGGCAAGAGGGTTCATTAGGAAGTCAGTGTCACCTGCAGGGGCGGGGTTCTTCTTCGTGCAGAAGAATGGAGAATTACATCCTTGCATAGATTACAGGGGTCTTAACGCCATCACCGTTAAGAATAAGTACCCGCTGCCCTTTATTTCTGAGCTGTTTGATAGGCTATGGGGAGCAAGGGTATTTACCAAATTAGATCTGCGGGGTGCTTATAACCTGATTCGCATCCATGAGGGGGACGAATGGAAGACGGCGTTTATTACCAGAGATGGGCACTATGAGTATCTAGTGATGCCCTTCGGGCTCTGTAGTGCCCCAGCCGTTTTCCAAGACTTTGTCAACGATATCTTCCGGGATATGCTCTCCACCTCTGTCGTAGTCTATCTGGATGATATTTTCATCTTCTCTTCAGATATTGACTCCCACCGGAGAAATGTTGGCAGTGTCTTCGACCTCTTACGGGCAAATTCCCTCTATGCAAAGTTGAAGAAGTGCATGTTTGAGCAGGAGTCTTTACCTTTCCTGGGCTATATCATCTCTGCCAAGGGATTGGCTATGAATCCTGCCAAACTACAGGCTGTGATGGACTGGCAAGAACCCTATTCTCTTAAAGCGGTGCAGCGCTTTATGGGGTTCATTAATTACTATCGCCAGTTCATTCCCCACTACTCAACTTTGGTAGCTCCCTTGGTAGCCCTCTCCAAGAAGGGAGCAAATCCCAAATTGTGGTCTGAATTGGTCTCCAGGGCCTTCTCTTCTATTAAGTCTCATTTTGCTAGTGCTCCCATCCTACATTGTCCCGATGTTGATAAGCCGTTTATAATGGAGGTGGATGCCTCATCCGTTGGTGCTGGAGCAGTCCACTTCCAAAAGGATGCTCAAGGTCGGAAGCATCCTTACTTCTGCTAGCAATGAAGTTGGCTTTCTCGGAGTGGAGACATCTTTTGGAGGGGGCTCTCTTTCCCTTTCAAGTCTTCACGGACGACAAAAATCTGGTATATTTGCAGACAGCCCAGCGGCTAAATTCTCGTCAAGCCAGATGGTCCTTGTTCTTCTCCAGGTTCCACTTCACCCTCCATTATCTAGCTGGGGAGAAGAACATTCGTGCTGACGCCCTCTCTCACTCCGTTGTGTCATCTGAGGAGGAGGAAGGGGAGCCTCGGCTTATTGTCCCTTCTGAGAGCCTGAGAACCGTAGCTCCGGTTTCGCTAGTCTGTGCCTCTGGGCAAGACTTTTGTACCCATTAATTTGCGACCAGAGGTTCTCTCTTAGGCTCATTCGTCCAGGGTGGGTGGACACTTTGGGACAAAGAGGACATCTGAACTACTGGCAAGCACGTACTGATGGCCACATATGGTCCGTGACGTCGGAGATTATGTTCGGGCGTGTGTCTTCTACGCCAAAAATAAGTCTCCTCAACAACGGCCAGCTGATTTACTCTATCCCTTGCCGGTGGCAGACAGGCCCTGGGAGATGGTCGGGATGGACTTTGTGGTGTGTTTGCCCAAATCTCGTGGCTGTACCATCATTTGGGTTATTACTGATCATTTTTCTAAAATGGTGCATTTGGTGCCGCTTCCACTGCTTCCTTCTGCATGGGCCTTGGCAGCGTTGTTTATAAAACACATTTTCCGCCTACACGGTATGCCAGCCAAAATTGTCAGGGACCGAGGTCCCCAGTTTGCGTCTCAGTTCTGGAGAGAGCTTTGTCATCTTCTCATCATTGAGTTGAATCTCTCTTCCGCATATCATCCCGAGACGAATGGGTTGGTAGAGAGGGCCAACCAGACCTTGGTCACATATCTGCGATATTTTGTCTCAGCCAGGCAGGATGACTGGGCATCCTTGCTACCGTGGGCGCTGAACAATGCCGTAGCTGATTCCACTGGACAAACCCCATTCCTCCTTAATTATGGTCAGCATCTGCGGGTACCTGTGACTATGCCCGTGTCTTCCGCTGACTCCAGGGTGGCAGACTGGGCTGTGGAGGTACGGGATATTTGGGACCGCACTCAGGATGCCATTCGGGCCTCCAAGGAGAGAATGAGGTCCTCCGCCGATGCAAATCAGCGCCCCACTCCGACCTTTGCTCCTGGCGACTTGGTGTGGCTTTCCGCACGCTGCAAGTTGAGTCCACTAAGTTTGCACCTCGCTACTTGGGCTCTTTCAAGGTCCTCAAACAGGTTAACCCTGTGGTCTACCGTTTAGCTCTTCCACCACGCCTGGGTGTCCCTGACACCTTTCATGTGTCCCTCTTGAAACCCGTATACATGTCCCGGTTTTCCGAGTAATCTTCTGGGACATCGGGTTCGTGTACAGACGATTACGAGGTGAATGCTATTTGGGGTGCAAGGTGGTACGTGGCAAAAAATTTTATTTGGTGGACTGGAAGGGTTATGGTCCTGAGGACAGGTCCTGGGAGCCTGCTGAGCACATTCAGGCTCTGCAGCTCATTGCTGCCTTCGAGCGTGGCGAGGTCCAAGGGGGGGCCCTAGGAGGGGGGTGATGTTAGGGGTCGAGTTCCCGCCTCTGCACAGGGGAAATCTCGGGCCATCTCCGCTGCAGTCTCCCATTCTTCTCCTGCCGCAGTGGAGCCTGCTCAGCGGAGACATCGGTACCAGCGTCTCGCTCAGTCTGACTCTGTGCAAAGGGTTACTGCTGCTTTTCCAGCTTCTGCCATTGAAGCCAGTGCTGGGCAGCGGCGAGTAGATGCTTTTGGGATTAAGTCCTGCTTTTCTCCTTCTGAGCATGCCCAAGGTAAGATCTCTTATTGGAGATCGAGGGTCACATGCTTGGATACTGCAACAAAGCCCATTGGTTCTCCAGGAAGGTCCTGAAGGTGCTCAGGCTTTGTGGCAGCATCTCATTGGTCCTTGCTGCAGCTATAAAAGGCTCACATAGCCGCACAACCATGCGCTAGTATCAATCCAAATATGTGCTTTGCACCAGTGTGGTTATGTATGAATGTATTCAGGGACCCGGCTGAAATAAGCCCCTAGAATTCCGGCACCTCCGGTGAGAAGATTGCGTGTGTGCATAACCACTGACTGCTATCAGTTCGGCAGCAAGCTTGTGCTCCTGTGAGGCTAACAGGGTGCAGTGCTTTCCTCTCATGGCTACTCTGTGAAGTAACAGAGCTAGTCTATACCGCCAAACAGTGCCAACGTTCACTAGCAGCAGGTTCCTCCTGCGCGGTGGACCTCGGGTTGCGAACGCACCATTTATAATAAACATCTATATTTACTCGGTGCGTTCCGCTAGCCGTAACATGTGGTTTCACCAATGGGGGGTACCTTTTTTAAAAATATATTATTGCTATCACAGCCCCACTTGCTCAAAATTCTGGGGCCTATAACACGCTCACCCAGGTCATGTTGTCAAAGATAAGGAAGAGACATTGCAGGAAACAGAGTTAAGAAGTAGGGGTGTGGGTCTCTAAGACTCGTAATGGAGGGCATGTGCTGACAAACAATTCTCCAATGTGGGGTCATTTTTAACTAAATAAAATAGTGCCATCACAGCCCCCTTTCCCAAAATTCACCGTACAGAGCATGTTCACCCTGGTGATCTAGTGGCAGACAAAGGACACATTGCAGGAGACAGAGTAAAGAAGTAGGCCAAATGTAATGTAATGCCAAATTCCCCCATGTGGGGTCCTTTTTTTACTAAATAAAATAGTGCCATCACAACCCCCTTGCCCAAAATTCACCGTACAGAGCACGTTCACCCTGATGATCTAGTGGCAGGTAAAGAAGAGACATTGCAGGAGACAGAGTTAAGAAGTAGGCCCAATGTAATGTAATGCCCAATTCCCCAATGCGGGGTCCTCTTTTTACTAATTAAAATAGTGCCATCACAGCCACCTTGCCCAAAATGCCCCGGCCTATAACAGTGCAGAGCACGTTCACCCTGGCCATCTAGTGGTTCTGGATCAAGAGGATGAGGATAAGGAGGAGGATAACAACAAACAGACCAAATCTGGAAAAGTATACTCTTGTGTGGTTGTGAAGAGGTGCATGAGAATACACCTCCCCAAAAGAGAGAATGTATTTGAGGTTATGTTTCACTGTTTTCACTTTGTGGTGTACAGAAGTCTTTCCCAATCCAGCCCTTGTTCATTTTTCTAAGAGTCAGCCTGTCAGCATTTTAAGTTGACTGACGGATGCGCTTATGAGTTATAATTCCACCAGCGGCACTAAAAACCCGCTCTGACAGAACGCTAGCAGCAGGGCAGGCCAGGACCTCCAAGGCGTAGAGAGCAATTTCATGCCACGTATCCAGCTTGGATTCCCAATAATTAAAAGGCATAGAGGAATCACGTAGGACATTTGTATGACCTGCAAGGTACTCTCTCACCATCTTCCCAAACATTGCACTTCTTGTCCCAGCACCCCTTGACTCTGTGCCATCACGTTGGGAGGGTCTGAGAAAACTGTCCCAGAACTTTGCCATTGTTCTCCTGCCTGAGTTGGATTGTACTTATGTCTCTCTCGCTTGGACTCCATGGTTGTACAAGAAACTCTGACATCTGCTGCCAGCGTTCTCACATGGGAATTTTCTAACTAATTCCGCTACAAGGACCCTCTGGTACTGCAAAATTTAAGTATGCCTCTCTGCCTCTGGTAGAAGAGATTGAAAGATCTCCTTGTAGTGTTGGTCTAGAGTGTCACCAACCAATAATGAGTGTCACCCAAAATTATTATAATGCTAGGGTCACGTGAAACGCAGTGCAACATAAAGTCAGCCATGCGTGTCAGACTGCTAATAGGCAAGACTTCCATGTCCTCACCAACAGGACGACTGACCATGCTGTCCTCCTCATCCTCATCCTCCTCCTCCCTGTCCTCAGGCCATCCCCGCTGAGCAGTCGGTATGACAGCTTTGTTTGTAGTACCATCTATAGGGCATGAAAGTAGGTCCTGTTCTTCCTCCTTCTCACTGACTACCAATCCACGTTGAGAAGACATGAGGCTGGGCTGAGTTTAATCCCCCTGTATGGTTCCTTGCTCCATGTCCTTGTGCTCTGCCTGAAATTCATCCTCTTTAATTATGAGCAGAGAGGTTTTCAGAATGCTGAGAAGTGGGATGGTGATGCTAATTATGGCGTCATCGCCGCTCATCATCTTGGTGCAGTCCTCAAAGTTTTGGAGGATGGTACATATATCGGGCATCCATTTCCACTCCTAAGGTCTTATGTGTGGAGTCTGACCTGAATAACGATGGCCTTGTTGATGTTGGTAGTCAACAACTGCCCTGTTCTGCTCACAAATCCTTTCCAACATATGCAGCGTAGAGTTCCAGGGTGTGGATACATCACACACCAGCCGGTGAGATGGAGGCTGCAAACGCTGCTGAAGCACGGCAAGGGCACCTGAAGCTGTAGCTGACTTTCTAAAATGGGCAGACAGATGGTATACTTTCACTAGCAGATCCAGCAGCTCCGGGAAGCTTTTCATAAAACGTTGAATCATGAGGTTAAGTACATGGGTCAAGCAAGGAACGTGTGTGAACTCACCTTGCCTCAGAGCCGCCACCAGGTTATGTCCATTGTCACATACGACCATGCCTGGCTGTAGGTTCAGCAGTTTCATCCAAACATCTGACTGCTCTTTCACCACTGTCCACAACTCTTCTGCATTGTGTGGTTTGTCACCTATGCATATTAGCTTCAGCACAGCCTGTTGACGCTTAGCTGAGGCAATGCTGCAGTGCTTCCAGCTTCTGAGTGATGTGTGGATTTCAGAGATGGAGGATATGAAAAGGAGGAGAAGGAGGAGGAGGTGCAGGAGCTGTAGAATGTGTGGGCAACACTGAATGATGGTGACCAGCAATCCTCAGTGTGGGGAGGATGTGTTCCATCCTAAGGTCTGACTGGGTACCGGCTTCCACTATGTTAACCTAATGTGCCATCAGTGAGATATATGCCCACAAGCACTTGTCCATGTGTCCGTGGTTAAGTGGACCTTCCCTGTAACAGCATTGTTGAGGACACAGGTAATGCTGTGGGACACATGCTGGTGTAATGCCGGTATGGCACACTGGGAGAAATAGTGGCAACTGAGGACCGAGTACCTTGGGATGGCCGCCACCATCAGGTTGTGGAAAGCTTCTGTCTCAATGAGGCTAAAAGGCAGCATTTCTAGCACAAGCAGAAGAGAAATATCAGAATTTAGGACTGTGGCCTGTGGGACGTTGGCTGGGTATTTACGCTTGTGTTCCAAAGATTGGGTTATAGACAGCTGAAGACTGTGCTGGGACAAGGACGTGGACGGGCTTGATGATGGTGCTGCCTTACTGTGGACCACAACAGATGCAGGGCTAGAAGCATCTTCACATGCACGGTGTAGTGGGGATTGGCTTCTATGCAAAACAGTGGAAGAAGCATTGGTGTGATCTGCATACAGTGGTCCTGGAGCCTGGGGTTCGGCCCACAAAGTCGGGTGCTTTGCTGCCATATGCCTGATCATGCTGGTGGTGGTCAGGCTGGTTGTTTTGCTGCCCCTGCTGATGCGGGCATGGCAGGTGCTGAAAATGGCCTGTTTGGGTTATCGGCAGAGTCTTTAAAAAATAACCAGACGTGGGAAGATCTAAAAGTTGGAATGTCAACTTCTCTCATGTTTGTGTAATGGGGAATGGATGCACGCCTTCTGTCTTTGGCCATCACACTGCTTCTTCCTGCCTGTTGAGGTGATATGCCTCCTTCCCCATGTGTGCTGCTGCACTCGCTCCGCATGTCCTCCTGCCAGGTTGGGTCAGTCACTATGTCATCCACCACCTCGTCTTCCACATCCACACCCTGCACCTCCTCCTGACTTTCTGGCAATTGTGTCTCATCATCGTCCACCTCTTCTGACACTTTCCCACTAGTGTTGAGCGATACCGTCCGATACTTGAAAGTATCGGTATCGGATAGTATCGGCCGATACCCGAAAAATATCGGATATCGCCGATACCGATATCCGATACCAATACAAGTCAATGGGACATCAAGTATTGGAATGTATCCTGATGGTTCCCAGGGTCTGAAGGAGATGAAACTCTCCTTCAGGCCCTGGGATCCATAGGGATGTGTAAAATAAAGAATTAAAATAAAAAATATTGATATGCTCACCTCTCCGGCGGCCCCTGGACATCACGCGGCTAACCGGCCGGCTTCTTTGTTTAAAATGAGCGCCTTTAGGACCTGCGAATGACGTCGCGGCTTCTGATTGGTCGCGTGCCGCTCATGTGACGGCCACGCGACCAATCACAAGCCGCGACGTCATCGAAGGTCCTTAACGCGCTCATTTTTAAAAATGAGCGCGTTAATAACTTTCGATGACGTAGCGGCTTGTGATTGGTCGTGGCCACATCCCTATGGATCCGATACCGATACCTGATACCACAAAAGTATCGGATCTCGGTATAGGAATTCCGATACCGCAAGTATCGGCCGATACCCGATACTTGCGGTATCGGAATTCTCAACACTATTTCCCACCATCACCTTAATGTGAACGCGGCTGGTTAAAGCTTTGGGCATCTCTACATGCGATCTCATCTGTCCCCCATCTTGGCCGAGAGTTCTGAATCTTGAAATGGAAGACTGAACAACTCTTCACAGTGTCCAAGTGTGGGATCAGTTGTTTCAGGGTATTTGGCGTGTTGGGAGGAAGGAGGATCAGGGTGAGGAATATCCTGGCCACACTCACGGCTACTAAAACTTGACATGGTAGTGGTGGTGGCCAAGTGACTGGAAGCATTATCCGCTATCCAAGCAACAACCGTTTCACACTGCTCAGGCTTCAATAGAGGTGTGCTGCTGTCCCCTAGAAACTGGGACAGGAAGGTCGAGCGAGAAGATATGGGTGTTTGCTGTTGCCCACTTTTACCTAGGCCACAGCCTCGTCTTCTGCATGCACCATCATCATCAAGTCCACTTCCCAATTCCTTGCCTTGCCCATTTTAAATGTACTACTGCACTATTTCAAATGCTCAACACAAATGTATTTATTAGTAGCAAAATAATATCTGATCAGTATGCATGCAAATCTACGATTTTTCAAATCCAAACACTAGGCAGGCCTCAGCCTGACATAACAGACTGTATTCAATTTTTGGGGCTTGTTTGTGAAGTTAATTTATGCAAAATAGTGCTGTATATAAGTAGAGTAACAGACCGGAAAAAAAGTGGTTCACCGGCCCACAATGCCCAAGCTTGGAGCACGCAGATATATTAGGGCTGTCACAGAAATACCACACTGGCAAATATGTGGCCTTTTTATATTTTTTTTGTGCTAAATAGTGCTGTATATAATTACAGTATCAGACAGCAAAAAAAGTGGTCCACCGGCCTACAATTCCCAAACTTGGAGCACGCAGATAAATGAGGGCTGTCACGGAAATACCACACTGGCAAATATGTGGCCTTTTTATATTTTTTATGTTAAATAGTGCTGTATATCATTACAGTATCAGACAGCAAAGAAAGTGGTCCACCAGCCTACAATGCCCAAACTTGGAGCACGCAGATATATGGGGCTGTCACGGAAACACCACACTGGCAAATTTGTGGCCTGTTTTTTTTTTAAATGCCAAATAGTGCTGTATATAATTAGAGTACAGACAGCAAAAACAGGGGCAAAAAGGCCTACAATGCCCAAACTCGGAGCACACAGATATATGAGGCCTTTTTTGGTGAATTTAAAACACAAAAAAAAAATTAGTAGAACAAGGCTAGCACACAACTATGCTACGTATGCCTGAAAAACTTCGATTTTTAAACAGGACTCTGTCTGACAGAACAGACAATATTTTTTGGGGGGGAATTAATTTTTGGGAAAAAAAATTGCAACTTGGTATATAGGAAAGAAGCTGCAGCAGCAGCAGACAGTTATGGAGCTTTGGGAGAGATGCAGTGGAAGCTATGTATGCACAGTGCCTGCAATTCTTGCACTGATGTGGATATGCCGTGCCCTGCCTACCTAGCACTGCAATATCGGGACCCACGAATTAGCACTAAAAAGAACTGTTGGTTTCTCAGGAGTTGTGGATTTAGCATTTGCAGACCTACACTAACTATAAACACCACAATTCTGACCCTATTTCGGCAGCAGCTCTCCCTACTCTCGCTGAATACAGAGCTGAATGCAGCGAGCATGGCGACACCAGGTCTCTGATGATGCTGTGCGGCCAAGCCAATCACAGCACGACCACAACAAAGATGGTTTCTCCATTTCATGGCCTGGCAGACAATCACTGCAGCAGATTGGGTCTCTAAAGTCCTCCAAAAATGCTGGGTGTAGACACCCGTTACCGCCGAATAATCCCGGAAATGCTCGGTGCTCGAGTAGTGGCAAGCACGTTCGCTCATCACTAACAAGGAGCTAAAAGAGATGTATATAAAATAAGGCTATTTTAGACCAAATACAAAGGCACACCAGTCAATGGAAAAAACACCACAGAAAAACAGGCAAAGGTGCTTACCTGTCTAGGCCTCAAATCAAATGCACTATCATGGTGCAGTAGGCCCAAGTAAAGATGGCAACTACACAGGTGCGGTAATAGCAAATCAGACAGCCAGCCTAAAATCAGGGATTTGGCCACTTGGCACACCAGTGCAAATAAATAATCTGCTGCAGTGTTCACAAAGAGTATGCACAGCAACTGGATCATAGCCTATTAGTAACGTCCTGTGGCAGGCTGCCCAGTGCTAACTTTAATGCGTCCTGTGTGAACAGAGGCCACAACTTACAAAGCCATCAGGGCCCAACTGCACCTCAAAAACTGAAAGTAAAAAAGTGCACAAGAGCATATCAAAATATGTATGGTATTAGTTTATATTATTGCCACAATACGTAGGGTGGCAACCCACATCACAGGTCCTCACGCTTGCCAGTCCTACTCTAACAGAAAAAACCACAACAGGAGGAAAAAACAAGGAGGAAAGAACCTCCTCTATTCTGGAAAAAGTGCCACAGAAAAACAGGCAAAGGTGCTTACCTGTCTAGGCCTCAAATAAAATGCACTATCATGGTGCAGCGGGCCCAAGTAAAGATGCAACTACACTAGTTCAGTAATACGAAATAAGACAGCCAGCCTACACTCAGGGATTGGCCGCTTGGCACACCAATGCAAATAAATAATCTGCAGCAGTGTTCACCCAGAGTATGCAAAGCATCTGGATCATAGCCTATTAGTAACTCCCTGTGGCGCGCTGCCCAGTGCCCAGTGCTAAAACAGAGACCACATTCAGTCTTATTGTATCATTACTATAAGCCTATAACCTGCAGTAACCACCGATTGACCAAACCGCTGCATGACCAGCTCTACCCTCGCCTACTGTAGTCTCACCCATCCCTTGTAGATTGTGAGCCTTCGCGGGCAGGGTCCTCTCTCCTCCTGTACCAGTTATGACTTGTATTGTTTAAGATTATTGTACTTGTTTTTATTATGTATACCCCTCCTCACATGTAAAGCACCATGGAATAAATGGCGCTATAACAATAAATAATAATAATAATAATAATTACTGTGCAGGTCCTATTACATGTATCAATGTATAAGGAGTTAAAAGAGATATATAAAAAATAAGGCTATTTTAGACCAAATATAAATGCACACCAGTCAGTGGGTTGACTTGCAGCTATTCATTTACTTTAATAGAGCTGAACTGCAATATCATACATTCTACTTCTATGACAAATTAGCAATCATTGCAGAATATTGTACAATCCCTTTAAATTATAACAAAAATCCAATTTTCCATTCTAGGTTATTTCACTCTTTTCCAATAATTCCAAAGGCAAAACAAATGAAATAAAGTCTTAACATTTATTCACAAAGCATTCCTAGAATGGTCGGTGCCTGCTAAATGGCAGTATAATCTTAACCCTAATCATCACCTTTCTGAACATGGAAAGACAAATTCTGACAATGTAATCTTGACCTTTCTTCACACTTCTTAATGGTTTGTGATATTTTGGAACACAGACAGCTGGCCACAGGAGACACTCATGGGAAAATCAATATATTTTTTCAAATGCTATTAACAACCTTTGGGACTTTACTTGATGCTCCTTTCACACCACAAAATATATATATTTTTGTATTAGCATGTTTGAGAATGTGAACATTTTAGAGATATAATCTGTTTCATTATTGCGTTATTGATCCAATGAGCTGCAACAAATGATAATAAAAAAAAGCAATTAGGTTCTGGAATTTAATATATTTTAATGTTTTTACAGTCATCTAAATAGAGTAGAGTAAAAATTAACTGTTCAGTTGCAACTGAAAGAGGTATTTGGAAGAGCACATTTCCAATTTATCAGTAACACTGATATTCTAATGTACATCACACTGTAGTCATTTCTAGATTCCTGTAGTAATTTTTAGACATCATTAACCCCTTCACCGCCTTGGGTTTTTCCATTTTTGTGTTTTCGGTTTTTGCTCTCTTTTTTCCCAGAGCCATAACTTTTTTATTTTTCAGTCAATATGGCCATGGGAGGGCTTGTTTATTTTGTGGGACCAATTGTACTCTTGAAAGCCACCATTGGTTTTATTCTGTGTTCTGGAAAACGAAAAAAAAAAAATCAAAGTGTGGTGAAACTGCACAAAAAGTGCCATTTCACAATTGGGGTTTGGTAAGGGCTTATTTTTTGCATGCCGTGCTGACATTTTTATTGATACCATTTTGATGTAGTTATGGTCTTTTGATCACCTGTTACTGCTTCTTAATGCAATGTTGCGGTGACAAAAAAATTGTTATTCTGGTATTTTGATTTTTTTTCTCATTATGCCGCTTTTCAATCAGATTAATTATTTTTATATATTGATAGATCAGGCGATTTTGAATGTTTTATTTTTAATGGGGGATGCTTTAAAGTTCTATATTTATTAATTTTTAAACCATTTTTTTCTTTTCTTTTTATTGGCTTCAATTAGAGATGAGTGAGCTTGTTTGTAAAATGTTCACTAATCTCAAATTCAGCATGAAAATTGCACATTCGGATTTATGTAAAGATTCCCAAGCTTTTTTACTCAAATTCAGCCAAAGTTTCCACTAATGCTTTTGTTAGGACTCTGGCTGGGATAGTGGTGCTGTATGCTGAGCAGGGGGGACGTGTTTGATGAAGGGAGGTGGTGCGGAGAGCTTAGAGTAGCGCCAGACTATTAATTTTTTATAACTTAATGCGAGGAGAGTCCGGCAACCAATCAAGGAGCAGAAACCAACCACAAAGTCCAGACATAAGGGCTTCTGTGATTGGCTGCTGAAGTCACATGTCTCTCTCCATATAAAAAGCGGACATGTTTTTGCACCATTTTGTCAGTGTAACAGCGCAGGAGAGGCTGCTCCTGCTGCTGCAAATAGTCAGATAGGATCCTGTGTGAAATCAACCTTCCAGCACCTAAATTGTTTGTGCTAATAGTTTGGGCCAGAGACCAGACCACATTTCAGAATCTCAATCGTTTGTGCTAATAGTGTGGGCTAGCCAGGAGTCACATTTCCAAATATAAATCCCTTCTTCTAATAGTGTGGGTCATACAACGAACCTCATTTCAAAACCTAAATCATTTGTGCTAATAGTGTGGTCCAACCAGGAGTCCACATTTAAGAATCTAAATCCTTTCTACTAATAGTGTGGGCCCGACACCAGACCACATTTTAGAATCAAAACCGTTTGTGCTCTCAGGGGGAGCCATACACCACGCCACATTTCATAATCTAAAAAGATTGTGCTGATGGTGTGAGCTAGTCACCAGGCCACATTTCAAAATCTAAATCCTTTCTGTAATAGTATGGACCATATACCAGGCCACATTTCAGAATCTAACTGTTAGGGTTGGCGGAACGCACTGAATATATTTATTAAGTGAGATTGGTGCGTTCGCAACCCGGGATCCACCGTGCAGGAAAGAACCTGCTGCTAAGTAAATGGCGGCACTATATGGCGGTACAAACCAGCTCTGTTAGCTTCACAGAGCAGCCGAGAAGGCAAAGCTCTATGCCCTGTTAAACTTTCACAGAGGCACAGGCTAACCACCCAATGAGAGCAGTCAGTGGTCATGCATGCACACAAAACTTCTCGCCGGAGATGCCAGCATTCTAGGGGCTTATTTTAGCTGGGTTCCTGAACACACATAAACACAAACTCCTTGCTGGAGGTGCCAGCATTCTAGGGGCTTATTTCAGCTGGGTCCCTGAACACATGCAAACACATGACCATACTGGCGCACAGCACATAACATATGCAGATACTAGCGCATGGCCGTGTGGCCATGCGAGCCTTAAATAGTTGCAGCATGTTCAGGACCTTTCAAAGAAGGACCAATGGAGTTGCTGCAGTACCTGAGCATGTGACCCTAGATCTCCACTGAGAGATCCTGCCCTGGGCATGCTCAGTGTGTGCAAAGTAGGACTTAGTTCTAGAAAAGCCTGCTCACCGCAGAACAGTGCAGGGTACAATAGCAGAGCCTGGAGAGGCAGTAGTAACCCTTTGCACAGTACCAGTCTCAGCGAGATGCTGGGAGTGATGTCTCCGCTGAGCAGGCTCTACTGCAGCTGATGCAGGATGGGAGACCGCAGCAGACACGGATCCAGATTCCCCCTGTGCAGCAGAGGAAACTCCACTCCTAACACTAACTCATTTTTCCAAATAGTGTGGGCTAGAGACCAGGCCACATTTCACAATTTAAATTATTTGTGCTAATAGTGTGGGCCATGCCCTAGGCCAGCCAGGAGTCCAGATTTCAGAAACTAAATCCTTTCTGTTAACAAAGTGGGCCATACACCAGGACAGATTTCAAAATCTAAATCCTTTCTGCTAATAGTGTGGGCCATACACCATTAAAGATGAGCGAACCTTTCATTTGGTTCCATTTGGTTCGTCGAACATGCCCAAACCCTATTGAATTCAATGGGAGGTAAAACCAAACTCATAGACAATACCTTAAGAATGGCCAACAAGCTTCCCAAACAGCTCAAATTAGGGGCAGACACCACAGGAAAAGTGACATTAGATGACCCAGAGTACAAATAGTTTAATTGTGCAGCATGGATGCATAGGAAAGGGCTTGGACCAGCATTTCTAACTGAAACATTGATCAGTAAGAGGTGGATGAGTGACAAATGTAGGGCTGGTAGTCAGAAAGCCCTGCCAAATTCTGACAACAAGCATGAATGAGACCTAACATTTATAAAATTATGGGCACTCACAAGGAAAAGTGGCATCAATTTACCCACAGTAGAAATTTGATAATGAAAAAGCAGTAGTCAGCTATGGGCCGTGCATGAGGTAACTGAAACTGAGTGCAGGCTTGCCGATCTGTGAACCCTATTGCTACAGGCAACACACATGATGGAGACCCAACTTGAAATCCCCCCCAAAAAATTATTGCCACATAACACTTAAGTGGCATAAATTTACTCAGAGTAGAAGTTCTATAATAGATCTCTGAAACCCCTTCCACTATAGGAAACCCACCACAATGAGACCCAATTTTGAGTCTCCACATTTCCCAAAATTATTGTCAAACACTGTAAATAAGCAAACTTTTCAATGTTCAGCTCGATTCGCCAAACGTTTAGACATTGGCCGATCAGTTTGACGAATGCCCCCGTACTCCATTGAATTCAATGAAAGGCCAAACCAAATGTATACACAACACCTTGAAAGGTGACAAAAAGCTTCCCAAACAGCTAAAATTGGGGGCAGACAACAAGTTACATCAATTGACCCACAGTAGAAATTTGCAAATGGCCCAGCAGCAGTTAGCCATAAACCTTGCAAGAAGTATCAGGGTCTGTCACAGCATTTACAGCTTCGAATTGAAGTTTCAATAAGGACCTGGTGGTTAAGGGAGCAGTGTAAGCGATTTTAGCTGGGAGCTCTGATATCTCAAGCAACACCTCCAGTTTTTTTTTTCAGCCACACTCAGATGGCACAAACATCAGTTTCATACAGTACTATTGGTAGAACAATGTAAGGAAAGTGACACAGTAGTTGACTATAAGTAAGTTGAGACCTTCCTGTCTGAGAGCCCTACTTAAACAGGCAACCCAAAAGATGGAGACCCAACTTAGAGTCTCAAAAATGTAAAACAAAATATTGTCACAAACCACCAAAGTGACATCAATTTCTACAGAGTAGAAACAGTATAATAGGCCTCTGACACACCTTTCATTTCGGGCAACCCACCAGATGGAAACCCAACTTCAAGTTTAGACATTTCAAAAAATTGTTTTCAACATCAGCAGCAGCAGTAGCCACAGCAGGCACAGAAGCCATGACAAAGGTGTCACAGACTGCAATAACGCAAGATCAATGCATAACACTAAAAACGACACCATCGCCTAATCTGCCCTTTCTGCGAATGTGGTGCAAAAGTCATTGGAGATCCATTACTTGTTCATTTTGATGAAAGCTAGATGATCTACACTTACCTGGGGGCAGCCGGATGTGCTTATCTGTAAGGACACCACCAGTAGCGCCAAAGACACTTTATGACAGAATGCTGTCTGTTGGACATGACATAGTCTCCAAGTTGTGACAGGCAAGCACAGGGTTCTCTTCCATTTTTGAAGACCAAAATGAAAAAGGTTCCAAACGACATCTGATGGCATTAATAATAAGTTCAAGATGCTCCTGCACCATCCTATCTAGTCGTTCACAACATGTCAGACTTATACTCTGTTCTGCTGGCACACAGGTGGGTTTAAAAAATGCGTGAAATGTCACAGAAATTGATTATGCCACACTAGGAAACGTGACATCAATTTACTTACAGTAGAAATTTGCAAATGGCGCAGCCTGTCCTCACCGCAGTCTTGCAGTGTTTGCATTAATGTGCCTTAGAGATCACAGTTACACAGCTCAAGAGTTGTGGACAACAATTTTTGCCTCTGAGATTTTTTTGCAACTTTTAAAAATAACGTGAGTTTCATCATTCTTTGTGGTCTCAAAAAAGGCCCAGACTGGGCAACCCTTACTGCCCCTGCGAAATGCAAACCCTCAGTCGTTGCTGGTCAAAGTCACAGTTGTGGCTGAGGATGCTATTCTTTTCATAGTTGCGTCATGTCATGACTGTGTGGGAAACCGCAACGTAACCGCCTCATCTTCCTCCTCCACCTCCTCTACTGAGCTACTCAACTGCGTACCTTTGGGTGGCATCTACAACCTCATCATCATGCTCTCTGTTCTCTCACTCACCCTGAGAGTTGTCATCCTCCCCTTCCAGCCCTTGTGCCACAATACAGTCCGAGTGTGCCTCTGATATCTTAGTCTGATCAGGATCACCTCTACTGGTTAACATCTGGTGACGAGGGTCTGGATTCTGCTTCGTCCAGCCCTGGAGACAGCATGAAAAAATTTTGGAGATCAGTGCAGACACTTTCCTTCAATGAATTCTGTGATTTTTCAGAGCAGACCTCTGATGCACATGGAATACAATGTGTGAACATCTCTTCAGAATAGGCCATCTGAGGTTCCCCACAGTCATTTGGGAATTCAGACTTATTTGACGGGTGGGAAACAAAGTTGATTGGGGTGCCACCTATGAGGATTGTACTGTGTGTGATGTTAAGATCAGAAGAGGCCACTTGATGCAGGGCTTACCATCCAATGGAGCAAATGTTGTTTCTGAGCCTCATGAACAAGGTGTATCGCTGTGTGGCTGCCAAAGAAATGGAGTCGAGTATGCTGGCCAGTAACAGAGGTTGTCAGTGGTCTTTGGATAGGACGAGATGGTGTTTGTTCAGTTGAGCTTTCATTCACAATATCACCTAACCCAAGTACACCTCGAACACCAAGTCTATTTCCCCTTCTTCCACAACGTCGCTTTATACCACTCATGTTGTAAGTAACCTTCCCCTCTTGAACATGCTGTTTCCCAATCTTAAGCTCACAGCAGTTGCCTGTCACTTAATAAACAATCCCTATTTATTTTCTTTAGCACAAATGATTTGGAGTAGCTAATTGGGCCTCATAGGTACACCGCTATACTAGGCCTAACAATTTTTAAGTAGAAATGTGGCCTTCTGATTTGTCTCTGAAACAAAGTTTTAGCACAAAATTTGGAGTAGCTAATTAGGCCTTGCAATACTATAGTAGGCCGAATGATTTTTACGCAAAAATCTGATTTTCTGATTTACCACTGAAACAGTTTAAGCACAAGCGATTTGGAATAGCTAATTGGGCCTCATGGCTGCACCACTATAGTATGTGGTGATTTTAATTATAGCATGTTCCTACTTACCCATAAATGCAGGCATTGTTGACAGAGGTGTCCACATTCACCCAGGATTTCAGACACAATGACATGCCTTAGCATGATATGGTGCAACCTTTTTTGTGTATTGTATATGGAGGTAGCTCCTCCTGGTATGCATCTATTCACAATAATCTGGATGTGCCAGTCAGTTTTTTGTGATTTGTATGTTAGCATACTGACCCAGCACTCCGCCCTTCAACATGTGGGGATTGTATTTATAGCAGGTTCCTATCTACCCATAAATGCAGGCATTGCTGAAAGAGGTGTCCACAGTCACCCAGGAATTCAGCCATCAGCCAAAGAGAGGTATTCAGACATGTAGGGATCCATCAGTCTTTGAGACCACCTTGACGACAGTTAATAGGCAGATATAATTTGTCCAAATGCTATGCTAAGCGTCTCATTTTTTCCCCTAATATTCAAAAGCCATATTCCTATTCATATTTCAAATATTTCACATTGACATGCCTTAGCATGATTTTTACGTGGAAATCTGGACTTCTGACTAGGGTAGAGCGACTTTTCATTTTTCTCAAAAGTCGAGTCGAGTGAAATCGGCCGATCTTATTGAAAAGTCGGGGTCGGGGATCGGCCGAAACACGAAACCCAATGCAAGTCAATGGGGAAGCATACTTTTTTAATATTTGCTTCAGCGCGATAATGTTGAAAAGCCGGTAATTCAATTATCGGCTTTTGATTTCTCCTGCCTAAACCCGACATGATATGAGACATGGTTTACATACAGTAAACCATGTATTTTCTCCATTTTTTTGCATATACCACACTACTAATGTTAGTAGTGTGTATGTGCAGAATTTCGGCGCTCTAGCTATTAAATTTAAGGGTTAAATCGCGGAAAAAATTGTCATGGGCTCCCGCGCAATTTTCTCCGCCAGAGTAGTAAAGCCAGTGACTGAGGGCAGATATTAATAGCCTGGAGAGGGTCCACGGTTATTGCCCCCCCCCCCGGCTAAAAACATCTGCCCCAGCCACCACAGAAAAGGCACATCTGTAAGATGCGCCTATTCTGGCACTTGGCCACTCTCTTCCCATTCCCGTGTAGCGGCGGGATATGGGGTAATGAAGGGTTAATGCCACCTTGCTATTGTAAGGTGACATTAAGCCAGATTAATAATGGAGAGGTGTCAATTATAACACCTATCCATTATTAATCCAATAGTCTGAAATGGTTAAAAAAACACAAACACATTATTACAAAGTCTTTTAATGAAATAAAAACACAGGTTGTTGGAATAATTTATTATATAGGTAATCCACCTGAAGACCCTCGTTCTGTAACAAATTTAAAATAATAAACCAACAATATACATACCTTCCGTTGATCTGTAACGTCCCACGATGTAAATCCATCTGAAGGGGTTAAAATATTTTACAGCCAGGAGCTCTGCTAATGCAGCTGTGCTCGTGGCTGTAAACCCCAGCGAATTAAGGTAATGTAGGTCAATGACCTGTAGTTACATTCATTCGCGGTGATGCGCCCCCTGCTGGATGTCCCTTGAGCGTGGGAAAAGTTCCCAGGCTCGAGGTCATATGAGGACATCCAGCAGGGGCGCATCACCGCGAATTGGCCACTTTTCTGGGGTGGCTGGGAGCAGATGTTTTTAGCCAGGGGGGGGCAAAAACCGTGGACCCTCTCTAGGCTATTAATATCTGCCCTCAGTCACTTGCTTTACCACTCTGGCTGAGAAAATTGCACGGGAGCCCACGCCAATTTTTTCAGCGATTTAACCCTTAAATTGCTGAAAGCTATTAAATATAAGGGTTAAAGGCAATTTAAGGGTTAAATCGCTGAAAAAATTGGCTTGGGCTCCCGCGCAATTTTCTCCGCCAGAGTAGTAAAGCCAGTGACTGAGGGCAGATATTAATAGCCTGGAGAGGGTCCATGGTTATTGCCCCTTCCTGGCTAAAAACATCTGCCCCCAGCCACCACAGAAAAGGCACATCTGTAAGATGCGCCTATTCTGGCACTTGGCCACTCTCTTCCCATTCCCGTGTAGCGGTGGGATATGGGGTAATGAAGAGTTAATGTCACCTTGCTATTGTAAGGTGACATTAAGCCAGATTAATAATGGAGAGGTATTCATTCTTAATCCAATTGCATTAAATGGTTAAAAAAACACACACATTATTAAAAAGTATTTTAATGAAATAAACACACAGGTTGTTTTAATATTTTATTGTACGCTCAATCCACCTGAAGACCCTCGCTCTGTAACAAATTAAAAATAATAAACCAACAATATACATAACTTCCGATGATCTGTCACGTCCCACGTTGTAAATCCATTTGAAGGGGTTAAAATATTTTACAGCCAGGAGATCTGCTAATGCAGCTGTGCTCGTGGCTGTAAACCCCAGCGAATGAAGGTAATGTATGTCAATGACCTGTAGTTACCTTCATTCGCGGTGATGCGCCCCCTGCTTGATGTCCTCATATGACCTTGAGCATGGGAACTTTTCCTACGCTCAAGGGACATCCAGCAGGGGGCGCATCACCGCGAATGAAGGTAACTACAGGTCATTGACCTACATTACCTTAATTCGCTGGGGTTTACAGCCACGAGCACAGCTGCATTAGCAGAGCTCCCGGCTGTAAAATATTTTAACCCCTTCAGATGGATTTACATCGTGGGACGTTACAGATCAACGGAAGGTATGTATATTGTTGGTTTATTATTTTTATTTTGTTACAGAACGAGGGTCTTTAGGTGGATTACCTGTATAATAAATTATTCCAACAACCTGTGTTTTTATTTCATTAAAAGACTTTGTAATAATGTGTTTGTGGTTTTTTTTAACCATTTCAGACTATTGGATTAATAATGGAGAAGTGTCATAATTGACACCTCTCCATTATTAATCTGGCTTAATGTCACCTTACAATAGCAAGGTGGCATTAACCCTTCATTACCCCATATCCCACCTCTACACGGGAATGGGAAGAGAGTGGCCAAGTGCCAGAATAGGCGTATCTTACAGATGTGCCTTTTCTGGGGTGGGTGGGGCAGATGTTTTTAGCCAGGGGGGGCCAATAACCGTGGATCCTCTCCAGGCTATTAATATCTGCCCTCAGTCACTGGCTTTACTACTCTGGCGGAGAAAATTGCGCGAGAGCCCACGCCAATTTTTTCCGCGATTTAACCCTTAAATTTAATAGCTACATCGCCCAAATTTTGCACATACACACTACTAACATTAGTAGGTGTGGAATATGCAAAAACAGGAGAAAAGACATGGTTTACTGTATGTAAACCATGTCTCATATTATGTCGGGTTTAGGCAGGAGAAATGAAAAGCCGCTAATTGAATTACCGGCTTTTTAGCTATATCGCGCTGAAGTAAATATAAATATATATATATATATATATGTGTCTCAATGACATATATATATATATATATATATATATATATATAAAACAAAACCCGACTTTGCAGCGAAGATCGCCGACCGCCGACCCAATCCCACATTGAGATCGGGTCGGGTTTCACGAAACCCGACTTTGCTAAAAGTCGGTGACTTTTGAAATTTGCTGATCTGTTTCGCTCAACCCTACTTCTGACTTGTCACTGAAACACAGTTCTAGCACTGATTTAGCAACGATTAGTAGGTAATTGGCCTTTCAGGGTGCAACACTTTATTAGACCTAGCGACTTTTAAGTGGAAATCTGGCCTTCTGATTTAAACTGAAACACAGTGTTAGCAAAAAGATTTTGTATAGCTAATGGAGCTTCTGGAGACTGTCACGTGGTTTTCTGCACAATCGATTTCGATACTGGAAGATTGATTTCACACAGGATAAGTTTAATTTCAGCACCAGAACAAGCGCAGGAGCAACTGCTCTGCGCTGTGACACTGGTCAAATGGCACCAGCAAGGCAAGATGTTCACTTTTTATATGGAAAAGGACATGTCACTTCACAATGCAATTATTTAACAAACTGTGGCCATCTTTTGCCAACTGTGAGTAAAAATCTTTGTGAAAGTGAATACAAGTCCAAGTGTGCTACGTTCGTGCCAAATTTGAGATTGGCGAACATTTTTGAAACACGTTCGCTCAACTCTATTCCTCACTGCAACACAGTTTTATCCCAAACAATTTAAATTAACAAGTACAGCTGCCTGGCTGAACCTCAGTATTAGGCCTAATGATTTTTAAGTGGAAATGTAGTCTTCTGATTTCTCACAGCAAAACAGTTTTATCCCAAACGATTTGGATTAGAAAATTGGGCCTCCTGACTGAAACTCGATATTAGGCCTAACTATTTTAAGTGTAAATGTGGCCTTCTGATTTCTCACTGCAGCACAGTTTTTCCTTAAAGTATTACAATTAGCAAATGGGGCCTCTTGAGACTGCAACAGTTTTATCATAATCTATTAAATGCTGGAAGATCAATTTCACACAGACAGGATCCTATCTAGCTAACTGACAAGTTAATTTTCAGCAACAGCAGCACTAGTAGGAGCATATTCTCTACACTGTGATGCTGAGAAAATGGCTCCAGAAAAACAAGATGTCTGCTTTTTTTATGGACAGTCATGTGACTTTGGCAACCAATCACAGAAGACCTTGTGTCATGATGTTGTGGATGGTTTCTGCACCCTGATTGGCTGCCAGAATGTACACACACTAAGTTATTAAAAAAAAGAAATAAATGAAAAAACATAAAAATTACACTCCCCTCACCAAACACGTCCCCCCATCCCCCCTGATCATCATTAGAAATGAGCAAATATTTCAATGTTGGGTTCGGATTACATTTGCCCATTTAACAATATTCACCAATTAATTAGTAGAATATTCGCCAAACATTGTTGAACACCGTTCATGTCATTGGGAAGCAAAAACAAACACTTGTAGAACACCTTATAACGACTCCAAATGCTGTCGAAACACATTAAATGAGGGACAGACAACGGAAAAGTGGCCTCAATTCACCCACAGTACAGATTCTAGCATGACACTGCAGCAATCATCCAGGTATGAAGTATTGGGGTCTGGGACATCTTTTGCAGCTTTCAACTTAGTGTCACAGTAAGATGAGGTGGGTGAGGGATGGGTGTAGTGCCCCTTTCCTTGGAGCCCTGATACTACATGCAACACCTTTACCTGCTTTCATGCTGAGCCACACTCAGGTGGCACAAATATCAGTTTTCTAGACTACCTTTGTCAGAAAAATTTATGGATAGTAACATGAGTAGTTGAGTCCAAGGAAGCGGAGGCCTGACGGTCTTGGAGGCCTAATTCGACAGACAACATGCATGAAGGAGACCTAACAAGGAGTATCCACATTTACAAAAAATATTGGCAGACCCAACCAAAGTGGCATCAATTTCACAACAGTAGAAATTGTATAATAGGGACTGACAGGTCTTCCACTACACCCAATACAACAGATGGACACCCAACCATGAGTGTTCAAGTTTCTAAAAATCATTGGCAAACACCACCAAAGTGGCATCAATTTCAACACAGTAGAAATAGTATAATAGGAACTGACAGGTCTTCCACTACACCCAGTGCAGCAAATTGCCAACCAACCAGGAGTGTACTGTTCCCAAACATTACTGGCAGACACCACCAAATTGGCATCAATTTCACCACAGTAAAAATAGTATAATAGGGATTGACAGGTCTTCCACTACACCCAATACAGCAAATGAACAACCAAGCAGGAGGGTTCTCATTTATGCAAATTATAGCCTTACACCACAAAAGAGGCATCAATTTCACCACAGTAGAAAAAAGTATAATAGGAACTGACAGGTCTTGCACTACACCCAATACAGCAGATAGACACATTTTCAAAAATTACTGTCAGACACCACAAAAGTGGTATCAATTTCAGTACAGTACAAATAGTGTAATAGGGGCTGAAAATTCTTAAACTACACCCAATACAGCAGATGGACACCCAATCGGGAGTGTTCACGTTTCCAAAAATGAGGAATGCCAGGCACCACCAAAGTGGCATCAATTTCACCACAGTAGATATAGTATAATAGGGACTGACAGATCTTTCACTACACCCAGTCCAGCAGATGGACATCCAACCAGGAGTGTTCACATTTCAAAAAGTTATTGGCAGACACCACAGAAGTGACATCAATGTCACCACAGTAGAAATAGTATAATAGGGACCGACAGTTCTTTCTCTACATTCAATCCAGCAGATGGCCACTCAACCAGGAGTGTTCACGCTTCCAAAAATTATTGGCAGACACCACCAAAGTGGCATCAATTTCACAACAGTAGAAATAGTATAATAGGAAATGACAGGTCTTCCACTACATTCAATACAGCAGATGGACACCCAACCAGGAGTGTTAACCTTTTAAAAACTGAGTGCCTGACACTACGAAGCGGAATAACCATCATGAGTAGTGTTGAGCATTCCGATACAGCAAATATCGGGTATCGGCCGATATTCGCTCTATCGGAATTCCAATACCGAGTTGCGATACTTTTTTGATATCGGATACCGGAATCAGAAGTTCCTATAGTGCAATGATGCACTATAATGGAGTGTAGGCGGTGCGTGGGCGGAGACTGCGTGTTTGTGTGCGGGCATGGTCTGTGCGTAACCATGGGGGGGTCTCTGCGTGCCTGCAAGGGGTCTGTGCGGGCCTGCTAGCTCTGTGCGGGCCTGCTGGGGCTCTGTGTGGTGTGCAGGGCTCTGTTTGTGTGTGACGGGGCTCTGTGCAGCGTGCTGGAGCTCTGTGCGGTGTGCCGGGTCTCTGTGCGGCGTGCCGGGGCTCTGTGCGGCATGTGGGGCCCTGTGCGTTTGTCCGGGGCTCTGTGCGGCGTGCCGGGACTCTGTGCGGCGTGCAGGGCTCTGTGCGGCGTGCGGGGCTCTGTGCGGCATGCCGGGACGCTGTGCGGCGTGCCGGGCTCTGTGCGGCGTGCCAGGGCTCTGTGCGGTGTGCAGGGCTCTGTGCATGCGTGCCAGGGCTCTGTGCGGCGTGCCAGGACACTGTGCAGCATGCCGGGCTCTGTGCGGAGTGCCGGGGCTCTGTGCGGCGTGCAGGGCTCTGTGCGGCGTGCGGGGCTCTGTGCGGGCTGCCGGGGCTCTGTGCCTGTGTGCAGGCATCGCCCAATGGGACTACAAGTCCCATCGGACGATGCCTACTACAGTGACAGTGATTGACACATTAGCCAATGATGTGACAGTAGAAGTCCCATCATCCGGATAATGTGTTGAATGAAAAAAAAAACATACATACTACATACATGCTACATGCTACATACATGCTACATACATTCTACATGCTACATACATGCTATATACATGCTACATACATGCTACATACTACATACATACTACATACATGCTACATACATGCTACATACATACTGCATACATGCTACATACATGCTAAATGCTACAGACATACTACATACATACATGCTACATACATGCTACATACATGCTACATACATACTACATACATACTACATAAAATACATTCATATAATACATACAATACATATAGACATACAGTACATTAAACATAGAGTACATACTCACTATTACTTGTCACTTTGTTCCCCAAAACCAGTGTCATCTGTAAAAAAATATGAAAATAACAAACATCCAATATACTCCCTGTCCGCAGAAATCCACGAGTGTCCCACGACGATCTGCCGTAGAGAACGGGAGCATCAGCTGATGTGACCGCTCTCTAGGTGCTCCAGGAACATAATGACGGGAGGAAGGTATCTTTCCGCACTGTATTCCTCCGCTGCTGTAAAAAAAAATAGTCCCTAGTCTCACTTTTGGCATTGCTGTATGAGAAATTTTCCCACGCAGCAATTGCCATAAAGTGAGACTTTGTCCTAAGGTAACCTAATGTGTGTGTTTTATTTACCCTTCATTACTTATTGGATTAATAATGGATAGGCTTCTTATTGACGCCTCTCCGTTATTAACCTGCTTAATGTCCCCTTACAATAGCAAGGTGACATTAACCCCTTATTATCCCATATCCCACCGCTACATGGGAGTGGGAAGAGAGGGGCTATCTCCAATCTCCCCTATAGGGGACGATCTCACCTATAGAACAGTGACATCGGGTGATGTCACTGCTCTATAGGACCCTCAGTGACACACTGACAGGAGTTAATGGCTCATGCAGTGCATCACTGAGATTACCTTAGGACAAAGTCTCACTGTATGGCAATTGCTGCGTGGGAACATTTCTCATACAGCAATGCCAAAAGTGAAACTAGGGACTAGTTTTTTTACAGCGGCGGAGGAATACAGTGCGGAAGGATACCTTCCTCCTGTCATTATGTTCCTGGAGCCCCTAGAGAGCGGTCGCATCAGCTGATGCTGCCGTTCTCTATGGGAGATTGTAGTGGGACACTCATTATTTCTGCGGACAGGGAGTATATTGGTTGTTTGTTATTTTCATATTTTTTTTACAGATGACACTGGCTTCGGGGAACAAAGTGAGAAATAATGGTGAGAATGAACACTATGTTTAATGTACTGTATGTCTGTATGTATGTACTGTATGTAATGTATGAATGTATTGTATGCAGTATGCATGTAGTATGTATGTATGTATTATGTAGTATGTATGTAGTTTGTATGTAGTATATATGTAGCATGTATGTAGCATGTATGTATGCTTTTTTTTTCATTCAACACATTAGCCGGATGATGGGGCTACTGCTGTGCCATCATTGGCTAATGTGTCAATCACTGTCACTGTAGTAGGCATCATCTGATGGGACTTGTAGCCCCATCGGACGATGCCTGCACACAAGCACAGAGCCCCGGGACGCCGCACAGAGCCACGCACGCCGCACAGAGCCACGCACACCGCACAGAGCCCTGCACGACGCACAGAGCCCCGCACACCACACAGAGCCCCAGCATGCCACACAGAGCCCTGGCATGCCGCACAGAGCCCCAGCACACACGAATAGGGCCCCGCACGCCGCACAGAGCCCCAGCACACACACACAGAGCCCTGCACACTGCACAGAGCCCCGCACGCCACACAGAGCCCCGGCACGCAGCACAGAGCCCCGGCAGGTCCTTACAGACCCCTGGAAGGCACGCACATACCCCCGAAAGGCCCGTACAGATCCCCGGCAGGCCCGCACAGACCCCGCATACACAGACACGCACAGTGTCCGCCCACGCTCCGCCCACACTCTTCTCCCCTCCGGAACAGGATGTAGAAGGACAGAAAGGGCTTATTTACATTCCGATATTTGTGTCCCATTGACTTGCATTGGTATCAGGTATCGGCGATATCCAATATTTTTGGGATATCGGCCGATACAATCTTCTAGATATCGGAAGGTATCACTCAACACTAGTCATGAACATAGAAATGCTATTATTGGGACCGAGGCGTCTTCCACTACAGCTAACCCAGCAGATTTAGACCAACCATGACGGTTGGTTTTTCCACAAATTTCTGTTAACTTCCGCAGCAGCAGCAACAGCCACAGCAGGCACAGAAGCCACACTAAAGATATCACAGAGTGCAGTTATGTGACATTAATGCATCACCCTAAAAAATGCAATATCACCTAGTATCTACATTCTGTGATTGGGGCACAAAAGTTCTTGGAGATCCATGACTTGTTCATTTTGATAAAAGTTAGGCAGTCTACACTTCCAGGGGACATTCGGGTGCGATTATCCATCAGGACACCACCAGCAGTGCTGAAAACACATTCTGAGTGAAGGCTGGCTGTCACACATGATAAAACCTCCGAGTGTGTGAGGAGAGCTCAGGCCACTCATCCATTTTGGAAGACCAAAATGTGAAAGGGTCCAAACCTTCCCTGATGGTATTGCTATTTAGCTCTAGATACTCCTGCACCATCCTCTCCATTTGTTCACCATGTGCTGTGCACAAGTTGGTCTAAATAAGGGTACCGTCACACTATAACATTTCGATCGCTACGACGGTACGATTCGTGACGTTCCAGCGATATCGTTATGATATCGCTGTGTCTGACACGCAGCAGCGATCAGGGATCCTGCTGAGAATCGTACGTCGTAGCAGATCGTATGGAACTTTCTTTCATCGCTGGATCTCCCGCTGTCATCGTTAGATCGGTGTGTGTGACACCGATCTAGCGATCTAGCGATGCGATCCAGCGATGCGTTCGCTTGTAACCAGGGTAAACATCGGGTAACTAAGCGCAGGACCGCGCTTAGTTATCCGATGTTTACCCTGGTTACAAGCGTTAAACTAAAAAAAAAAAAACAGCACATACTTACATTCTGGTGTCCGTCAGGTCCCTTGCCGTCTCTGCTTCCCGCACTGTGACTACCGGCCGTAAAGTGAAAGCAGAGCACAGCGGCTGTGCTTTCACTTTCACTTTACGGCCGGCAGTCACTGAGTGCGGGAAGCAGACTGCAAGGGACCTGACGGACACCAGAATGTAAGTATGTGCTGTTTGTTTTTTTTTAGTTTAACGCTTGTAACCAGGGTAAACATCGGGTAACTAAGCGCGGTCCTGCGCTTAGTTACCCGATGTTTACCCTGGTTACCCAGGGACCTCGGCATCGTTGGTCGCTGGAGAGCTGTCTGTGTGAAAGCTCCCCAGCGACCACACTACGATTTACCTACGATCACGGCCAGGTCATATCGCTGGTCGTGATCGTAGGTAAATCGTATAGTGTGACGGTACCTTAAGTGTAAAAGGACTCACAGAAATTGCTTCTTCCATTTCCACCACTGCTGCTGCTAATGTTTTGACATTGACGAATTGACGTGCAGGAGATTGGAAGTCTACAGCTTTGATGCAAACTGTGTGCTTCACTGCTGTCTTGGGAAAAGCTCTCTTAAGGTTGTGTAAAAGCATGTTTCGATACTCCAGCATTTGCGGGTCCCTTTCTAGGGTGGGAATCATCTGGCAATATTTGGTTTTATAACATAGATCTGATAAAGTGGCAACTCAGTAGTCAGCATTAGTGTTGAGCGATACCTTCCGATATCGGAAAGTATCGGTATCGGATTGGATCGGCCGATATTCAAAAAATATCGGATATCGCCGATACTGATACCCGATCCCAATGCAAGTCAATGGGACGAAAATATCGGAATTAAAATAAACCCTTTCTTTCCTTGTAGATTCATTCTACATGAAGGAAAACAACTAAGAATAATGCAGGATGTATTTGGGGAGGTGGCGGAGACATTAAAGTCATAGAGGCGTAGCCCAATCAAATAGAATAGCATTATATATATTTTTTTTTTAAAGACGTTAGGATTGACAAAGATATTGACTATTCATTTATTTTTTTTAAATATTGATGTTTCACTATTCCACGCCCTTCCCCTTTTTTTTTTTTTACTTTTCCCACACTTTCATCTTCATTATCATCAGCATCTTTGACATCAACTTCTTCACCTTATTCATCTTCTTCTAAATCTTCTATCTATTTTTTTTTTTTATTACATTCTTCATATTCATTTTATCCAACTATTATTATTCTTCCTATTCTACTTTTTCATCATATTCACATTTGTGACAGGCATTCCCGTAGTTGTTATCTATAAAAGTTTGAAGATTACACCTTCCGTTCTGCCAGTCACAAAAGTTACATTTGTCCGCGTTCAGTTTGGCCTGCAGCATCAGGCTTTATCCAGGGGCACCACGAGGAGGAACAGACTCACCCCCATACACTGCTTAGTCTTCTTCTGCATATAATTTAGATAATATCTTTTGCTCTGATATTAAGTGTTATGCTTAATGTTCTTCTGCTCTTTGTTCTGCAGCCTCTTGTTCTTCTGCTTCTCGGTCTTCCATGTCGTCGTCTCCAGGGTCGTCGTCTCCGCCGTCATCGTCTCCGCCGTCGTCGTCTCCGCCGTTGTCGTCGTCATCGGGGTGGTCTTCAGGGTCGTCATCTCCAGGGTCGTCGTCATCTCAGTGGTTGTCGTCGTCATCTTAGGGGTGGTCTTCCGGGTCGTCGTCTTTAGGGTCTTCAACTTGGAAATGTAGCAGAAGGTACAAGAAGGCTGAGAAAATGCCGAGAACCAGCTGATGGAACTGGAACTCGGATGGCTACCCGAAGGTCCAAGAGCCAATGGAACTACCGAGGACCAGCTGACGTTACTGGAACCCGGTTACTAAGCAGGAGGTACCCGTGCTAAAAAGCACTACCAAGGACCGCCTGACGTTGGCGGAACTCGGATACCCAGAAGGAGGCACCTAAGCCAAAGGCTCTGCCCGGAACCAGCTGACGTTACTGGAACCAGGATGGGGAGCAGAAGGCACAAGAGCAAAAGACACTGCCGAGAACCAGCTGACGGTACTGGAACCCGGATGGGTAGCCGAAGGTCCAAGAGCCAATGGAACTACCGAGGACCAGCTGACGTTACTGGAACCCGGTTACTAAGCAGGAGGTACCCGTGCCTGAAAGCACTACCAAGGACCACCTGACGTTGGTGGAACTCGGATACCCAGAAGGAGGCACCTAAGCCAAAGGCTTCTGCCCGAAACCAGCTGACGGTACTGGAACCAGGATGGGGAGCAGAAGGTACAAGAGCAAAAGACACTGCCGAGAACCAGCTGACGGTACTGGAACCCGGATGCGTTGGCCAACTGTGCAAGAGCCAATGGCACGACCAAGGACCAGCTGACGGTGCTGGAACCCGGTTACAAAGCTGTAGGTGCCCGCGCTTAAAAGCACTACCAAGGACCGCCTGGCGTTTGCGGAATTCAGATACCCAGGAGGAGGCACCTAAGCCAAAGGCTCTGCCCGAAACCAGCTGATGGTGCTGGAACCAGGTGGTGGACCCGAAGGTCCACAGGAGAGAACAGCTAGGCCGCAAGGCAGCCGCAGTTACCGAACCCCAACAGTCCTACAGGGGGAGCTTGGCCTACTGGCACTACAGAACCAGCCTTGACTACCAATTCACGCAGCCCACATAGGAAGCTCCTAAACTGGAGGCACCCTGGAGTTGGCTAACCCGACCGCAACACGACGGGGCAACGCATAGGTGTCGCAGTGAGTTTGACAGGACCCGGAAACAGCTGACGGTGCTGGAACCAGGCTGGGCACGAGGGAGTACCCGTGACAAAAACACTGCCGGGAACCAGCTGGCGGTGCTGGAACCCGGATGCGTCGCCCCAGTGTGCACGAGCCAATGGCACCGAGGACCAGCTGACGGTGCTGGAACCCGGTTACTAAGCTGTAGGTGCCCGCGCTTAAAAGCACTACCGAGGACTGCCTGGCGTTGGCGGAACTCGGATACCCAGGAGGAGGCACCTAAGCCAAAGACTCTGCCCGGAACCAGCTGACGGTGCTGGAACCAGGCGGTGGACCCGAAGGTCCACAGGAGAGGAGAGAACAGCTAGGCCGCGAGGCAGCCGCAGTTACCGAACCCCAACAGTCCTACAGCGGGAGCTTGGCCTACTGGCACTACAGAACCAGCCTTGACTACCAATTCACACAGCCCACATAGGAAGCCCCTAAACTGGAGGCACCCTGGAGTTGGCTAACCCGACCGCAACACGACGGGGCAACGCATAGGTGTCTCAGTGAGTTTGACAGGACCCGGAAACAGCTGACGGTGCTGGAACCAGGCTGGGCATGAGGGAGTACCCGTGACAAAAACACTGCCGGGAACCAGCTGGCGGTGCTGGAACCCGGATGCGTCGCCCCAGTGTGCAAGAGCCAATGGCACCGAGGACCAGCTGACGGTGCTGGAACCCGGTTACTAAGCTGTAGGTGCCCACGCTTAAAAGCACTACCGAGGACCGTCTGGCGTTGGCGGAACTCGGATACCCAGGAGGAGGCACCTAAGCCAAAGGCTCTGCCCGGAACCAGCTGACGGTGCTGGAACCAGGCGGTGGACCCGAAGGTCCACAGGAGAGGAGAGAACAGCTAGGCCGCGAGGCAGCCGCAGTTACCGAACCCCAACAGTCCTACAGCGGGAGCTTGGCCTACTGGCACTACAGAACCAGCCTTGACTACCAATTCACGCAGCCCACATAGGAAGCTCCTAAACTGGAGGCACCCTGGAGTTGGCTAACCCGACCGCAACACGACGGGGCAACGCATAGGTGTCTCAGTGAGTTTGACAGGACCCGGAAACAGCTGATGGTGCTGGAACCAGGCTGGGCACGAGGGAGTACCCGTGACAAAAACACTGCCAGGAACCAGCTGGTGGTGCTGGAACCCGGATGCGTCGCCCCAGTGTGCAAGAGCCAATGGCACCGAGGACCAGCTGACGGTGCTGGAACCCGGTTACTAAGCTGTAGGTGCCCGCGCTTAAAAGCACTACCGAGGACCGCCTGGCGTTGGCGGAACTCGGATACCCAGGAGGAGGCACCAGCCTTGACTGCCAATTCACGCAGCCCACATAGGAAGCTCCTAAACTGGAGGCACCATGGAGTTGGCTATCCTGACCGCAACACGACGGGGCAACGCCTTGGCGTCTCGGTGAGCTTGACACTACCCGAAACCAGCTGACGGTGCTGGAACCAGGCTGGGCAGGAGGGAATACCCATGACAAAGACACTGCCGAGAACCAGCTGACGGTGCTGGAACCCGGATGCCTATTCAAGATTGTCTTCCTAGAGCCCCAACTAGCGGTGTTGGAGCAAAGGGTGAGCAGGGGGAGCAGAGTGTAGGCCGAAGCCTGCACTGGAGGCAGCTTTGTGTCTGCTTTGCGTTTGCAGGACACGTTGCCGGCTACACAGCGGGGGAAGAGCTGGCGTTGCTGAACCCCACTGACACATTGGCTGTTGTTTTTATCTGTGCAGCTAGCACTTCCGGGCAAAAACTGGTGGTGTTAGAGCCCAGGGTCAGCAGCAGGAGGAGGAGAGGAGCAGAGTGTAGGCCGCAGCCTAATTGAACCAATTTCAAAGGTAATCTTTAACCCACCCTCAAGTGTTACAATGTAGAAGAGCCACACCTTGTGCAGCAGTAATGCTCCACAAGTGATAGGTTGCTCTTTAAATTTTGCTCATTGCACACGCAGAATGAAAGACGTACACAATTTTGCCCATTGTACAGTAGAACTGTGTTGGAGGCATGACTTGTCTTTTTAAGGAGACGCGGCACAGGTGTCCAAAAATAACGCCTTGGTGCTGGGCGCATCCTCCTGAGCGTTGTTATTTGCTGTACAGGAGTCTGCGCTCTTGTGTTATCCCTTGGCAATGCCCTGTGAGCGCTGCCCGTCTTCTGACCTCATTTCATGTTGGCCGGTGCGGTTAGCGATGGCCATGAATCCCAGACCCACAGTGTGATTTCTAAAATTCACACTGCGGGTCTGGGATTCCTGGCCTTGTGCAGTAAATATGTTCACTGCTCACTCATGTCCTTACACCTGCCTCAGACTGGGCGGCCTCAGCTGATCCCTTATCGCATGCCGCGGCCATGAGGCCGCACAGTCTGAAGAAGGTGGAAGGTGGGGAGTGAAGACAGGCGAATATATGCACTGCTTGTGCCCATCAAGCACACCCTCGCTGTCAAAATAAATGAGACAATGAGGGGCGTTGTGTCGGGCAGGGCGGACGCACAGGCACAGCCAGCCAACCAATGATGTCAGAAAACGGGCAGCGCTACCAAGGGGGGTGCTGCATGTCATTAGTAAGGAAAGTCACACCTCAGGGGCAGTGTAATGGACTCTATTGAGACACATTTTGTACGTGTTGAGTTCCACGTGGGCAAGGAGAAAAAGTCAGCCACCTTGTACAAATGCAGCAGTACTGCTTTACAAGGTGGCTGTTATACATAGAAACACCTGGGGGTGGGGGTCAGGGTCCCTTTGTGCCTGCATGGCGTTTGCAGGTCACGTTGCCGGCTACACAGCAGGGGAACAGCTGGCGGTGCAGAACCCCACTAACACATTGGCTGGTGTTTTTCTCTGTGCAGCTAGCACGTCCGGGCCCCAACTGGCAGTGTTAGAGCCCAGGGTCAGCAGGAGGAGGAGAGGAGCAGAGTGTAGGCCGAAGCCTGCACTGGTGGCAGCTTTTGGTCTGTTGTGTCAGCGTGGCTTGTGCTGGACACGATGCCGGCTAAACAGCAGGGGAACAGCTGGCGGTACTGAACCCCACTAACACATTGGCGGGTGTTTTTCTCTGTGCAGCTAGCACGTCCGGGCCCCAACTGGTGGTGTTAGAGCCCAGGGTCAGCAGGAGGAGGAGAGGAGCAGAGTGTAGGCCGAAGCCTGCACTGGTGGCAGCTTTTGGTCTGTTGTGCCAGCGTGGCTTGTGCTGGACACGATGCCGGCTACACAGCAGGGGAACAGCTGGCGGTACTGAACCCCACTAACACATTGGCGGGTGTTTTTCTCTGTGCAGCTAGCACGTCCGGGCCCCAACTGGCGGTGTTAGAGCCCATGGTCAGCAGGAGGAGGAGGAGAGGAGCAGAGTGTAGGCCGAAGCCTAGTAGAACCAATTTCAAAGGTAGCCTTTAACCCCCCTCAGGTGTTGCAAAGTACAAGAGCCACACCTTGTGCAGCACTAATGCTGCACAAGTCAGAGGTTGCTCTATGAATTTTGCTCATTGCACACGCAGAATGAAAGACGTACACAATTTTGCCCATTATACAGTAAGACTCTATTGGAGGCGTGATTTTTGATTTAAAGGATACGCAGCACAGGTGCACAAAAAAAACGCCTTGGTGCTGGGTGCAGCCTCCTGAGCGTTGTTATTTGCTGTACAGGAGTCTGCGGTCTTGTTAGCCCTTGGCCATGCGCTGTGAGCGCTACCTGTCTTATGACCTCATTTCATGTTGGCTGGTGCGGTTAACGATGGCCATGAATCCCAGACCCAGAGTGTCTTTTAATAAAGTCACAGTGCGGGGCTGGGATTCGTGGTCTTGTGCAGAAAATATCTTCGCGGCTCACACATGTCCTTACACCTGCTTCAGACTGGGCGGCCTCAGCTGATCCCTTATCGCATGCCGCAGGCCATGAGGCCGCACAGTTTGAAGAAGGCGCAAGGAGGGGAGTGAAGACAGGCGAAGATATGCACTGCTTGTGCCCATCAATCACACCCTCGCAGTCCAAATATATCAGACAACGAGGGGCGTTGTGTCGGGCAAGGGCGGACGCACAGGCACAGCCAGCCAACCAATGATGTCAGAAGACGCCTAGCGTTACCAAGGGGGGTGCTGCGTGTCATTTAAAAGGAGAATCACACCTCAGGGGCAGTGTAATGGACTCTAGTGAGACACATTTTGTGCGTGTTGAGTTCCACGTGGGCAAGGAGAAAAAGTCAGCCACCTTGTACAAATGCAGCAGTACTGCTGTACAAGGTGGCTGATATACATAGAAACACCTGGGGGGGGGGCCTGGGTCCCTTTAATTTCAGTTCAGGTGCCTGCATGGCGTTTGCAGGACACGTTGCCAGGTACACAGCAGGGGAACAGCTGGCGGTGCAGAACCCCACTAACACATTGGCTGGTGTTTTTCTCTGTGCAGCTAGCACGTCCGGGCAAAAACTGGCGGTGTTAGAGCCCAGGGTCAGCAGGAGGAGGAGAGGAGCAGAGTGTAGGCCGAAGCCTGCACTAGTGGCAGCTTTTGGTCTGTTGTGCCTGTGTGGCGTTTGCAGGTCACGTTGCCGGCTACACAGCAGGGGAACAGCTGGCGGTGCAGAACCCCACTAACACATTGGCTGGTGTTTTTCTCTGTGCAGCTAGCACTTCCGGGCTCAAACTGGCGGTGTTTGAGCCCAGGGTCAGCAGGAGGAGGAGAGGAGCAGAGTGTAGGCCGAAGCCTGCACTGGTGGCAGCTTTTGGTCTGTTGTGCCAGCGTGGCTTGTGCTGGACACGATGCCGGCTACACAGCAGGGGAACAGCTGGAGGTGCTGGACCCCACTAACACATTGGCGGGTGTTTTTCTCTGTGCAACTAGCACTTCGGGGCTCAAACTGGCGGTGTTAGAGCCCAGGGTCAGCAGGAGGAGGAGAGGAGCAGAGTTTAGGCCGAAGCCTAGTTGAACCAATTTCAAAGGTCACCTTTAACCCCCCCCTCAGGTGTTACAAAGTATAAGAGCCACAACTTGTGCAGCATTAATGCTGCACAAGTCAATGGTTGCTCTATGAATTTTTCAACTTGCACACGCTAAATGAAACACGTACACAATTTAGCCCAGTATACAGTCAAACTGTTGTGGAGTCGTGAGTGACTTTTCTTTTTAAGGAGACGCAGCACAGGTGTCAAAATGTACAACTAGGTGCTGTGCGCATCCTCCTGAACGTTGTTATTTGCTGTACAGGAGTTTGCGCTCTTGTGTTATCCCTTGGCAATGCCCTGTGAGCGCTGCCCGTCTTCTGACCTCATTTCATGTTGGCCGGTGCAGTTAGCGATGGCCATGAATCCCAGACCCACAGTGTGATTTCTAAAAGTGACACTGCAGGTCTGGGATTCCTGGCCTTGTGCAGTAAATATGTTCGCCGCTCACTCATGTCCTTACACCTGCTTCAGACTGGGTGGCCTCAGCTGAGCCCTTATCGCCTGCCACGGCCATGAGGCCGCACAGTCTGAAGAAGGCGGAAGGAGATGAGTTAAGACAGGCGAACATATGCACTGCACATGCCCATCAATCACACCCTCGCAGTCAAAATACATGAGACAACGAGGGGAGTTGTGTCGGGCAGGGTGGACGCACAGGCACAGCCAGCCAACCAATGATGTCAGAAGTCGGGCAGCGCTACCAAGGGGGGTGCTGCGTATCATTAGTAAGGAAAGTCTCACCTCAGGGGCAGTGTAATGGACTCTAATGAGACACATTTTGTACGTGTTGAGTTCCACGTGGGCAAGGAGAAAACGTCAGCCACCTTGTACAAATGCAGCATTACTGCTGTACAAGGTGGCTGTTATACATAGAAACACCTGGGGGGGGCAGGGTCCCTTTAATTTCAGTTCAGGTGCCTGCATGGCGTTTGCAGGACACGTTGCCAGCTACACAGCAGGGGAACAGCTGGCGGTGCAGAACCCCACTAACACATTGGTGGGTGTTTTTCTCTGTGCAACTAGCACGTCCGGGCAAAAACTGGCGGTGTTAGAGCCCAGGGTCAGCAGGAGGAGCAGAGTGTAGGCCGAAGCCTACACTGGTGGCAGCCTTTGTTCTGTTGTGCCAGCGTGGCTTGTGCTGGACACGTTGCCGACTACACAGCAGGGGAACAGCTGGCGGTGCTGAACCCCACTGACACATCAGCGAGTGTTTTTTCTATGTAGACAACACTTCCACATGGCAACTGACAGTGTTGAAACCCAGGGAATCAAAGAGGAGCAGAGTGTAGGCCGAAGCCTGCAGTGGAGCAAGTTGAAAGGGAACCTTTAACCCCCCCCCCCCAGGCATTTGTTGCTGAAAGAGCCATCTTACTGCAGTAATACTGCACTTGGAAAATGGTGGCTCCTAAAATTATGCTCCTTGCATACGCTGAAGTACACACTCATACAATGTGTCCCCTCACACCGTTAAACCGTCCCGGAGGTGGGACTTTCCTTTGTAATGTGACACGGCACAGCCGTCATTCCAACCCCCTTGGTGCCGTGCGCCACCTCCTCAACGTTGTTTGGTTCTGTCACGGAGCCCGCGCTGTAATGTTATCCCTTGGCCATGCACAGTTAGCGGTGCCCGTCTTCTGACATCATTTAGGTGTCAGGCTGGCAGTGCCTGTGCGTCCAAGCTGCCCGAGATCCAACCTCGCAGTGTCATCTAATGTAATCCCACTGCGGGCCTGGGATCCATGGGCATGCGCAGTGCATATCATCGCCTCTCACTTCCCTCCTTCCTGCTTCTTCAGACTGTGCGGCGTCACGGCCGTGGCATGCTATAAGGGATCAGCTGATGCCACCTAGTCTGAAGAAGCGTGAAGAAGGGGAGTGAGAGGCTAGTATATGCACTGCGCATGGCCATGGATACCAGGCCCACTGTGGGATCACATTAGACGACACTGCGAGGTGGGATTTCGGGCAGCGTGGACGCACAGGTTCAGCCAGGACGACAACAAATGATGTCAGAGGACGGGCAGCGCAAACTGTGCATGGCCAAGGGATAACATAACAGCGCAGGCTCCATGACGGAATCAAACAACGCTAAGGAGGCGGCGCACGGAGCCAAGGGGGTAGGAATGACAGCTGTGCTGCGTCACATTACAAAGGAAAGTCCCACCTCCGGGACGGTTGGACGGTGTGAGGGGACACCTTACATGAGTGTGTAGTTCAGCGTTTCCAAGGAGCATAATTTCAAGAGCGACCTATTCCTTGTGCAGTATTAGTGCTGCACAAGGTGGCTCTTTCAGTAACAAACGCCTAGGGGGGGGGGACAGGTCCCCTTACATTTTAGTTGTGCCAGCGTGGCGGTCGCATGACACGTTGCCGGATACACAGCTGGGGATCAGCTGACGTTACTGAACCCCAATAACAGAGGAGCGACTGTTGACTGTGCAGACAGCACTTCCAGGCACCAACTGGCGGTGTTAGAGCCCAGGGACAGCAGGAGGAGCAGATTGGAGGTATTGCCGCACACACAGCTGGGGATCAGCTGACGTTACTGAACCCCGATGACAGAGGAGGGACTCTTGACTGTGCAGACAGCACTTCCAGGCACCAACTGGCGGTGTTAGAGCCCAGGGACAGCAGGAGGAGCAGATTGGAGGTATTGCCGCACACACAGCTGGGGATCAGCTGACGTTACTGAACCCCAATAACAGAGGAGGGACTGTTGACTGTGCAGACAGCACTTCCAGGCACCAACTGGCGGTGTTAGAGCCCAGGGACAGCAGGAGGAGCAGATTGGAGGTATTGCCGCACACACAGCTGGGGATCAGCTGACGTTACTGAACCCCAATAACAGAGGAGGGACTGTTGACTGTGCAGACAGCACTTCCAGGCACCAACTGGCGGTGTTAGAGCCCAGGGACAGCAGGAGGAGCAGATTGGAGGTATTGCCGCACACACAGCTGGGGATCAGCTGACGTTACTGAACCCCAATAACAGAGGAGCGACTGTTGACTGTGCAGACAGCACTTCCAGGCACCAACTGGCGGTGTTAGAGCCCAGGGACAGCAGGAGGAGCAGAGGAACAGAGTGTAGGCCGAAGCCTGATTGGAGCAAGTTGAAAGGGAACCTTTAACCTCCCCCCCAAGACGTTTGTAGCTGAAAGAGCCATCTTGTGCAGCAAGATGCAAAAGGAAAAGGTTGCTCTTTTAATTATGCTCCTTGCAAACACAGAAGTAAACACTAAAAATGTGTCCCCTTATACCATAAAACCGTCCCGGAGGTGCGAATTTCCTTCGTAATGGGACGCAGCACAGCTGTCATTCCTATCCCCTTGGTGTCGTGCGCTGCCTCCTCAGCGTTGTTTTAATCTGTCACGGAGCCTGCGCTGTTCTTTTATCCCTTGGCCATGTCCAATTAGCGCTGCCTGTCTTCTGACATAATTTGGTGTCAGGCTGTCAGTGCCTGTGCGTCCACACTGCTCCAGATCCCACCTCGCAGTGTCATCTAACGTAATCCCACTGCGGGCCTTGGATCCATGGGCATGCACAGTGCATATCCTCGACTCTCACTCCCCTCTTTCCCTCTTCTTCAGACTGTGCGGTGTCACGGCCGTGGCATGCTATTAGGGATCAGCTGACGGCACACAGTCTAAAGAAGGCGGAGGGAGATGAGCGAGAGCCCGAGGGGAAGATATGCACTGTGCATGCCCATGGATCCCAGGCCCGCAGTGTGATTCAATCAGAAGACACTGCGAGGCAGGATCTCGGGCAGCGCGGCTGCACAGGCGCAGCCAGCCTGACACCAAATTATGTCAGAAGACAGGCAGCGCAAATAGGGCATGGCCAAGGGATAACAGAACAGCGCAGGCTCCGTGACAGCTTAAAACAACGCTGAGGAGGGGGTAGGAATGACGGCTGTGCTGCGTCACATTACGAAGGAAAGTCCCAGCTCCGGGACAGTATAACGGTATCAGTGAACACATTTTATAAGTGTTAAGTTCTGCGTGTGCAAGGAGCTAAACTAAAAGAGCTACCTTTTCCTTGTGCAGCATTACTGCTGCACAAGGTGGCTCTTTCAGTAACAAACGACGGGGGGGGGGACAGGTTCCCTTACATTTAGGTTGTTGTGCCAGCGTGGCGGTCGCAGGACACATTGCTGGCTACACAGCTGGGGATCAGCTGACGTTACTGAAACCCAATAACACTGGGTCGTATGTTTTTACTGTGCAGCCTGCACTTCTGAGCCGCAACTGGCGGTGTTGGAGCCCAGGAATAGCAGTTCAGGTGGTAGAAAGATGAACACAGCAGGAGACCTGGATGACACCCAATTACTTAATCAGGCAGAGGAGTGGCAAATTCCTGCGAGATCCAGGCCTGGTTTATTTTCAGGAAAGTAAGCTGGTCAACGTTATCGGAGGATAGTCGCATGCGACGGTCTGTTAGTACACCACCTGCGGCACTAAAGACACGTTCCGATAAGACACTAGCCGCAGGGCAAGCCAGCACCTCCAATGCATACTGGCTTAGCTCTGGCCATGTATCCAGCTTAGAGACCCAAAACTTGAACGGGGAAGAGCCGTCTGGGAGTACAGTAAGAGGGCAAGCCATGTAGTCTGTCACCATCTGACGGAACCCTTGCCTCCTGCTGACTGGAGCCGCCGGTGATGGTGCAGACATTTGGGGCGGGCACACAAAAGTGTGCCAGAGTTGTGCCATACTGGGCTTGCCTTGGGCAGAGGCACTGCTTCTGCTCCCTCTTTGGGCAGAGCCTCCCCCACTGCCTCGACGCACTGAGCTGCTTTGTAAAGCACTAGCAGCACTCGTCTCAGTTGGACTGGAGAAGATGATGGAATTCACCAGTGTGTCGTGGTACTCCCGCAATTTACGCTCCCGGGTCAACGCTGGGATGAGGTTTTGGACGTTGTTCCGGTAGCAAGGATCGAGGAGGGTGAACACCCAATAATCAGGCATGTTGAGAATGTGGTCGATGCGGCGGTCGTTTCTCAGACACTGCAGCATGAAATCCACCATGTGCTGCAGACTGCCAACTGGCCCAGAAACGCTGTCCCCTGCTTGAGACATGATCTCTGCCCGCTCGTCATCACCCCACCCTCGCTGTACACACTGACCACTGGACAATTGTGTCGCTCCCTCCTCTGGACGGAGCTCTTCCTCCTCCATTGACTCCTCCTCATCCTCCTCACAAAGTGGCCCCTGCGTACCCCTTTGTGAGGAACCACGTGGCGCTGACTCTCCAGAAGCTGATGGAAAAGGTGACTCCTCATCCTCCACCTCTTCTACAACATCATCCCTTAACCCTTGCAAAGTTTGCTGAAGCAAGCAGATAAGGGGGACAGTCATGCTGACTAGTGCATCATCTGCACTTGCCATCCGCGTGGAATAATCAAAAGGACGCAAAACCTGGCAGACGTCCTTCATAGTGGCCCACTCTGTGGTTGTGAAGTCTGATCGGCGCTGACTGCGACTTCTTTGCGCCTGATGCAGCTGGTACTCCATAACTGCTTGCTGCTGCTCACACAACCGCTCCAACATATGTAACGTGGAATTCCACCTGGTAGGTAGGTCACATATGATGCGGTGTTCCAGAAGGCGGAATCGGCGCTGCAGAGCAGCAATGCGGGATCTTGCCAAGCTGGAACGCCGCAAGTGAGCACACTCTAGGCGGACCTTGTGCAGCAGTGCATCAAGATCCGGATAGTCCCTCAGAAAACTCTGCACAACCAAATTGAGCACATGTGCCAGACATGGGATGTGAGTGAGGTTGCCAAGGGCCAAAGCTGCCACCAGATTTCGGCCATTGTCACACACTACCATGCCTGGCTGGAGATTCGCTGGCAGTAACTACACATCGCTCTCCTGCTTGATGGCATTCCAGAGCTCCTGCGCTGTGTGGCTTCGATTCCCCAATGAAACTAGTTTCAAGACGGCCTGCTGACGTTTGGCCACGGCTGTGCTCATGTCGATCATAGGTAAACGTTTACGGGTCCATGTGGAGGTGGACTGTGACGGCTCCTGCAGAGATGATTCTGAGGAACTTGTGTAAGAGGAGGAGTCAATGCGTACAGACTGGATTCCTGCAATCCTTGGAGTGGGCAGGACACGTCCTGCGCCACTCGCACGATCTGTACCTGGCTCAACAACATTAACCCAATGGGCAGTGAGGGAAACGTATCGCCCCTGTCCATGCTGACTGGTCCACGCATCGGTGGTGAGGTGGACCTTGCTACTGACGGCGTTCAGTAGCGCATGTTTTATGTTTCCCTCAACATGCCTGTGCAGGGCAGGGACAGCTTGCCTGCTGAAGTAAAAGCGGCTGGGCACCTTGTACTGTGGGACTGCCAATGCCATCAAGTCACGGAAGCTGTCAGTCTCCACCAGCCTGAATGAGAGCATTTCCAGGGACAACAGTTTGGCAATGCCTGCATTCAGAGCCTGTGCTCGGGGGTGGTTGGCTGAGAATGCCCGCCTTTTCTCCCATGCCTGTACTACCGATGGCTGTAGACTAGGCTGGGAGTGTGAGGATGACTGGGAAGGTGGTGCTGTGGGTGGAATTACACAAGGTCTCTGGACAACAGTGCCAGAGGTTCTTCCATGGCGATCCTGGGAGGAAGCCAAACCAGCTGTGCGTGAGCTGGAGGAAGAGGCAACACGAGCTGAAGAGGTGGTAGCTGCCGCTGTTGGTTGGCCTACATCTTCAGTGTGTTTCTGTAACTCCACCGCGTGCCTGGTCCGCACATGTTTCCACATATTTGTGGTATTGAGGTTGCTGACACTTTTACCTCTTTTGACTTTCTGATGACACAGCTTGCATTTGACAAAACAAATGTCATCTGCAACTGTGTCAAAAAAGGACCAGGCACTGCAAGTCTTGGGAGCGCCCTTTTTGGCTTTGGAAAGAGACAGGCTCCTAACGGGTGCAAAAATGGAGGCTACAGGCTCCGCAGTCTTCCCCCTCCCTCTCCCTCTTTGGCCCGTAAGGGGAATCTCTTCCTCTGAGCTGCTCCCACCACCTTCCTGTTCCTCACGCCACGATGGGTCAAGGACCTCATCATCTCCACTACCCTCTGCCACCAACTGCTCCTCCTGGGTAGTCTCGGCAGCACAGTACGCACCAGAAAGCGGCACCTGAGTTTCATCATCAGATGCGTACTGCGCTGTGGTCACCGCAGGCACTGGCCCTCCCGCCTCTTCAGAGTCAGAGAGACAAAGCTGTTGGGCATCACTGCACACTGCCTCTTCTTCCATTTCTCCAATGCTGCTTGGCTGGCCCCCTGTTTCCAAGCCAAGAGATTCAGAGAACAGAAGTAGAGACGGCTCCTGTCCTGGGCTCTCTGACTGCCTGGCCAATTTGGCAGGTGGTGAAGAGACAGATGGCTGCTCTCCAGTGCTCTGTGCCTGAGAGGATGTGGCACTAACTGAAGTCGATGCCGAGGCGTTAGCTGCCATCCACCCGACAACGGCTTCAATTTGATCTTCACGCAGCAGCGGTGCACGGCGCTCTCTGACAAAGCTGCGCATGAAGGACTGTTCCCTGCTGAAACTGAGTGACGACGAGTCACCCGTGCCCGCAGCAGGCACAGAATCACCACGTCCTCTCCCTGCTCCTCTCCCTGCTCCGCGCCCACGCCCACGTGCCTTACTCCCTGCCCTCTTCATCTTGGTTGACAGATAAAGATAAGCAGAAAAGTACTAAGGCCTTAGTGTGCTTATTCCTGAAATGCTCCTCCTAACAGGTGTAAGAAACACTAATGTTGTAAAGTGTGGACTAAACTTTATTATTTTTCAAATGTGGCCTACACAAGTGTTAAGTGGTGTTTGGTGATCTTTACTTTTTTTTTTTCTGCAAATCGGACTACAGAGCAAGTTTAACTCACACGGGGACCGTGCAGACAGCCGTAAACGGCGCTGCAAGGCCCAAAAACCCTCCTCTAGGTTATCCTATGTAGTGTTTTTCCACTATTTAGCTGGAGACGGGTGGAAAGACACTAATAGGAAATTTTTTTTTAAATTTTAAACAGGCTGCTCTATTTGAAAAAAAAAGAAAATTTTTTTCAAGGTATGAGGCAGTAACGAACCCTGAGCTGAATCCAACCGGCTATGGCTGCACACAGACTACAGGGCGAGCTGCGCTCACACGGAGACCGTGCAGACAGCCGTAAACGGCGCTGCAAGGCCCAAGGTATGAGGCAGTATGAGGCAACCTTGAGCTGAATCCAACCGGCTATGGCTGCACACAGACTACAGGGCGAGCTGCGCTCACACCGAGACCGTGCAGACAGCTGGAAACGGCGCTGCAAGGCCCAAAAACCCTCCTCTAGGTTATCCTATGTAGTGTTTTTCCACTATTTAGCTGGAGACGGGTGGAAAAACACTAATAGGAATTTTTTTTTTTAAATTTTAAACAGGCTGCTCTATTTGAAAAAAAGGAAAATTTTTTTCAAGGTATGAGGCAGTAACGAACCCTGAGCTGAATCCAACCGGCTATGGCTGCACACAGACTACAGGGCGAGCTGCGCTCACACCGAGACCGTGCAGACATCCGTAAACGGCGCTGCAAGGCCCAAAAAAACCCCTCTAGGTTATCCTATGTAGTGTTTTTCCACAATTTAGCTGGAGACGGGTGGAAAAACACTAATAGGAAATTTGAGAAAAAATGTGCAGCAGGCTGCACTATGAGCAAAAAAGGACAACTGTGTGAGGCAGTGTGAACCCCCCCTGAGCTGAATACAACCGGGTATATGGCTGCACACAGACTACAGAGTGAGCTGCACACACACACACACACAGAGACCTTGCAGAACGCTGTTAAAACAGCGCTGCAAGGCAAGAGCAAGGTGAACAGTGAAGAACACACAGCGTTTTGCTAAATTAGCCTTGGGAAAGGAAAATAAAGCAATTAGCTATCTCAACTGGCCCTCAGTTAGAACACAGCGTCCTGTCCCTAACTGAAATCACAGCAGAGTGAGCGCAAAATGGCGGCAGCATTTTTTTATAGTGCATGGTGACATCAGTTCAGCATCCAATCACAGCCTTGCCAGTAGTTACATGCCCACCATGCTAAACAGGATATGCCCACACTCCCATTCATTCCTCATTGGCTGCTGCGTGCAATTTGAATTCCGGGAACTTCCGATTCCGGTATCCGATACGCGGGAAGTATCGGAATTCGGTATCGGAATTCCGATACCGCAAGTATCGGCCGATACCCGATACTTGCGGTATCGGAATGCTCAACACTAGTCAGCATTATTCCTAATCATAGCTACACAGGGATCATGTTGCAGATAGTGCAGCAAGAAGGCACTCATATGATGGCCTCTACCATGAGGTCCAAACCAATGCTGTGTTGGTGGCTGGGTAACAATGAGGCTCATTTCCTCCATCCTCTCACTCCAACTACAGACAACAGAGAGTGGAGGATTATCTTTTTCATCTGACAGTTGCTCTCTCATCACCTCTTCCTCCTCCATTTGTTCCTCAGATCATGCACCTTCGATAACAGTTTATCTATTATCAACAGCCACCTTGATCACAGTAATCTACCCTCCCTTGGCACCCACCTGTGTGATGTCAGTCTTGAACTTAGAGACAATGTTTTCCCTTCGCATCCCCCTCTGCTTCCTCCTCTTGTTCTGGGACCACCATCTCCTCCCACAGGCTATTTAAAGTATGCTTCAGCATATAGATAACCAGAATAGTAATGCTGATAATGGCGTCATCAGCTTAACTATCATAGTAGCCATTTCAAAACTGTGCAGAAGGGGCAGAGGTCCTTGATCTGTGACCACTCTGTAAACGTGATATGCTCCACGTCCATACTGCATTAGCCCATGCTATATAACATGACATACCGTGTCAGGGTCTGTTGCTGCTGCCACAGTCACTGCAACATGTGCAGAGTGACATTCCACCGTGTCAGCACATCGCATATCATCCTGTTAACTGGCATGGACAAAGACCTCTGTATGGATACAAGTCGATGAGAGGATGTAAGCCATGCAAGGCACATGTATGAGCTTGCCTTGCCGTAGGGCCTCCTTCAGGTTTGCACCGTTATCAGATATAGTCTTCCCTGGAAGCTGGTTCAGAGGAGACAGCCATTGATCCAACTCTGCCTGGAGAGCTGTCCAGAACTCTTCAGCTGTATGACTGCGATCTCCAAGGGATATCACTTTTAAGACTGCCTCATTGCAGCACAGGTGGAGGCCCTAGAGAAGATATAGGAGGCAGAAGGAGTGGAGGAAATGTTAAATGTAGAAGTTTGTCTTGCAAGCCTTTGGGATTCCAAGACTTGTGGAGCAGCGCCAGTCCCCACAGCTACCATAGTCACCCAGTGCCCAGTCTGCGAGATGTAACGCTCTTGACCATGCTTACTCTCCCAAATGTCTGTGGTGAAATGCACCCTGAAAGACAGAGATTTTGTCAAGGAATAGGTGATTTTTTTTGTGACTTGGTGGTGTAGCGCAGGCACAGCTTTCTTAGAGTAATAGCGACTGGGTAATTGGTACTGGGGGACTGTGACGGACATCAGCTTTCAGAAACCATCTGTATCTACCAGTTGGAAAGGCAGCATTTCCATGGCCAACAGATTGGAGATGGTAGAGTTCAACCTCTTATCTTAGTAATATGTAGGAGGAAACATTTTTTTTTACATGACCACAACTGCCACTAGATCACCAGGGTGAACGGGATCTGTACGGTGAATTTTGGGCAAGGGGGCTGTGATGGCATTTTATTTTGTAAGAAAAGGAACCTACATTGGGGAATTGGGCATTACATTGGCCCTACTTTTTAATTCTGTCTCCTGCAATGTATCTTGTTTAACTGCCACTAGGTCACCAGGGTGAACGTGCTTTGTACTATTATAGGCGGGTGAAGTTTGGGCAAGGGACCTGCGATGGCACTAGTCTATTTTTAAAAAAGGTACCCTCATTGGGGAATTGTTTGGCACCTCATGCACTGCATTACAAGTCTCAGAGACACACACCACTACATTGGGCCTACTTCTTAACTCTGTCTCCTGCAATGTCTCTTGTTTAACTGCCACTAGATCACCAGGGTGAACGTGCTTTGTACTATTATAGGCCGGTGAAGTTTGGGCAAGGGGCCTGCGCTGGCACTAGTCTATTTTTAAAAAAGGTACCCTCATTGGGGAATTGTTTGGCAGCTCATGCACTGCATTACAAGTCTCAGAGACACACACCACTACATTGGGCCTACTTCTTTACTCTGTCTCCTGCAATGTCTCTTGTTTAACTGCCACTAGATCACCAGAGTGAACGTGCTTTGTACTGTTATAGGCCAGTGTCGTTTGGGCAAGGGACCTGCGATGGCACAAGTCTATTTTTTAAAAAGGTACTCCATTTGGGCAATTGTTTGGCAGCTCATGCACTCCATTTTAAGTCTCAGTGACCCACACCACTAAATTGGGCTTACTTCTTAACTCTGTCTCCTGCAATGTCTCTTCCTTAATTGCCACAAGATCACCAGGGTGAACATGCTCTGTGCGGTGAATTTTGGGCACAGGGGCTGTGATGGCACTATTTTATTTGGTAAAAACAGGACCCCACATTGGGGAATTGGGCATTACATTACATTGGGACTACTTCTTAAGTCTGTCTCCTGCAATGTGACCTTTACCTGCAACTAGATCACTAGGGTGAACGTGCTCTTTACTGTTATAGGCCTGTGAAGTTTGGGCAAGGGGCCTGCGATGGCACTAGTCTATTTTTAAAAAAGGTACCCACATTGGGGAATTCTTTGGCAGATCATGCTCTGCATTACAAGTCTCAGAAATGCACTCCACTAATTCTTAACTCTGTCTCCTGCAATGTCTCTTTTTTAACTGCCACTAGATCACCAGGGTGAAGGTGCTTGGAACTTTTATAGGCCGGTGAAGTTTGGGCAAAGGGGGCTGTAATGGCAATAGTATATTTTAAAAAAGGTACCCCACATTGGTGAAACCACGTCCTTGTTGGCAAAGACTTCATAACATTTGTGTACCTTAAAGAGCTCCCTTAAAAAGCTTCTTTTTGTGTTGCCTAGTTGCTCACATTGGACACATTACACTTCATACAAATTTGATAAAGCAATGCTGTTAGTTTGGCTCAGTAGTTCTTTAAAGATATAGCTTTGTCCACCATATTAGTTTCTCTCCTTGAGAGCCATAACTTTGGCTGCCTCAAATGTACAAATGGCGAATATACAAATGGCAATTTGTAAACACTTTTAAAATACTGTATACCGAATGCAATCAGACAATCACATAGCTGCATTTCTTGTAAAACATTTACAGATGTGACAGACAATGCTCATAGTGACGCAATATTGATAAATGTTTGTTTATTTAAATCACAAACAGTTCTAAACCTCTATATGTTTGTTGTTTGTCATTGTAAAACATTAATGTTTACTGAAACTATGCCTGTGGTGGTTTGATCTAAATCCTTGTGGCTTTTATTTTCTAGGGGTTTATGGCCCCTTGTCTGATGACTCAATTATATATCAGCTTCATCCAACCTTGAAAAGTGGCCACTTGAAGGTCTGGGTGAAACTAGAGTTACTGCAGTGTCAATCACTATATAAGATCAGAGAAACATGACTAAGACAGATGCCAAAACTGGGGTACCTGTACATGTACAGTGTGCTGATACCTGCATAATTGGGGATGCACATGAAGTGTAGGTAATCTCCCAGGGGTTCTCTGTCTTGGTGTTGCTTCTCTGATATTCCAGACGGATGATGTTTAAAAGCCTCTTGGTGATGCTCTAAGTATACTGTATTTAGTTGCTAATCTTCATATGTACGTAATCACTATTTTTATGTAATTGTTATATGTATTTATTAACCTTTGTATGTTAGCATATACAAAAGTGTACGCACACACACTATTCAATCATACTATACCTTGAATTTTGTAGTTTGCAATAAAATTGCGTTTTATTGCAAGTATTAGTCTTTTTTAAAGCCGTATTTGAATCTTAGTGTTAAAAACATGGCAAATAAAATTGGCAAATTCTCCTGTAAATAATTCTGCAAAGAGGGAACTATCATACAATTAAAAAATATGAGTGGATTTTCATGGGCCCATCCAGTATGTGGGTTCAAAGGCGCAATGGGGTGCATATGACTGACTATGCAGCAGGGCTGGCATTGATGCCAATGTGTAACAAAGGTGTACGGGAGTACAAAATGCATAATGTGAAGTGGATGTTAATGAGCCCATCCAGTATTTGGGTTCCAAGGCGTAATGGGGTGCATATGACTATGCAACTGGGCTGACCTTGCTGCCAATGTGTAAGACAAAGGAGTACGGGAGTACAAAATGCATATTGTGAAGTTGATTTTCAAGGGCCCATCCAGTATGTGGGTTCAAAGGCTTATTGAGGTGCATATGAATTGCTAGCAGTTCAGGCCTTGAATTCAATGCAACACTTTTTCAGGATTCCCCCATGGACATCTTATGAAAGCGGTATTGTTTTGCATCGTAATTCTTGGAAGCCCATCCACTCACAGCCTAGGCTGCAACAGCTTAGGAGACCCGCAGTTTAATAATGGCACGTTAAGAAAATTAATGCCGCTTGATACACCAGTAAAAATAGGCTCTGTGACTTTAAGAGTCCCTCCTTCATAAATGAAACAAGATGGGTCTGCATATGTGTCACACACCAGGTCTGTGTATGTGTCACACACCACATGGCCAGCTAGGGTTGTTAAATGTTACAATGACATTTCCCAGTGAAAGAATGTGTAGTGGTTGAAAGCAATGTAAAAGTTGAAAAACACTTCAAAACCGCTGCATCTGAACTAAGACTAACTGGGGGAGGAAATTTTCGGTCTGGGGTTAAAAATTTGGCCTTGCAGGCAAGTCATTAACCAGCAAAGGATGTACCTTAACATATTTCCCAGAAAAACCCATTATGGTTTCGTTTTAATGTGTTTTCTGTGGCACCTGGAAAAATGGCATGAATCTCAGAAAAAATTGATTAAAGCTGTGAACTAGGAGTCAGGAATGCTTCCAGGGGTGATCCCCATGATGTCCCTGTGTCATTTGAGCAGTGTTTCCATCATTTTCAGAGGGTTTTAGACCTTAAAAGGACCCCCAGGGGGATCGCGGTAAAAATACAACGATAAATCTCCAATAGATTTACATTGGGCTCGTTGTTCTGGCCGAGTACCCTAGTATTCCAATCTGCTCGACCCAAGCAACGAGCACCCGAGCATTTAGTGCTCATTCATCACTAGTCAAAATTGATTGTATGGATGTAATTGATCAATATGGTTTGTTGCTTTAGAGTATAAGGACAAGGTTATTATAGGACAAAATATGGCTGAAAAGGGAGAATAATTCAGTTGAAACTAGCTCTTATTACTCACAAAACAGGAGTATAAAATCCTTAAAAAGAGCAAAGTAACTGATAAGAATCTTGGAAAACGACTAACTGCACATGATCTCAAAAGGAGATCATGTGCTAGAGGTTCTGGAAGTCTTCATTGCGCATGACAGTGCGTGATGAATTATATAACGAAGGTTTTGCAGAATGTACTGCACAGAAGTGGGTATAGTCAGATAAGAAAAGAATATTAAAGAATGGGAATGTTTCAGTGGGGTAGGGACTTTTTCAAACCGGTGAAGCAGACGTGCTGGCCGTCTTGATGCTTTCCCGGAATTTCCCTCCTCACTGAATCAAGATCCCGCCGATTGAGGAGTGATGCTACAATAACTGGTGATGCATTGATGCCTATTCATGTAATTTGTTGTATGTTTATGACATGACACTGATAGTCACTATATATCCTCTAATCCATGCTTAAAATTGCTATTATATATGAATAAAATACTTTGTTTTACCACAAGAACTGTTCTCAGTTATGCCTAACTTGCATGTTAGTGAGCGACCTGTAGGTTTAAATTGAGTTGGTAAGACAACAATATATACTGTAGCTACAGGGAGAACCGAGAGCATCTGCATCACAATGTGGTAAACAGAAGGTGTGAACATGCTGAAAACCATGAAATACAGAAAGTAAGACGATACTGACCTTAGTGTTGTGAATTCTGTGGCTGAGTTCACTTCTGTGGTCACAAGTGGTATTGCAGTCTCTGGGCTTCCTCCCTCAGGTGTTTTGGTGAGCTCGTTGGCTGCCTTGCTATTTAGCTCCACCTGAGTCTGTCTTCTTTGCTCCTTGTCAATGTTCCAGTGTTGGATCTGAGCTACTGCATCTTTCCTTGGGCCTGCTGCTCTGCTAGATAAGTGCTTCTAGTTTGTTTTCTGTTTTTTCTGTCCAGCTTGCTATTAACTTTTGCTGGAAGCTCTGAGAAGCAAAGGGGTGCACCGCCGTGCTGTTAGTTCGGCACGGTGGGTCTTTTTGCCCCTTTGCGTGGTTTTCGTTTTAGGGTTTTTTGTAGACTGCATAGTTCTCTTTGCTATCCTCGCTCTGTCTAGAATATCGGGCCTCACTTTGCTGAATCTATTTCATTCCTACGTTTGTCTTTCATCTTGCTAACAGTCATTATATGTGGGGGGCTGCCTATTCCTTTGGGGTATTTCTCTGAGGTAAGTCAGGCTTGTATTTCTATCTTCAGGCTAGTCAGCTCCTCAGGCAGTGCCGAGTTGCATAGGTAGTGATAGGCGCAATCCACTGCTGCTTATAGTTGTGTGAGGATAGATCACGTACTGCAGTCTACAGAGATTCCACGTCTCAGAGCTCGTCCTATTGTTTTTGGTTATTGCCAGATCTCTGTATGTGCGCTGATTACTGCACACTGTGTTGCCTGATTGCCAGCCATAACACCTTAGGGGGAGAAGAAAAAATGTTCAGGTAAGTTGGGGGAGGTCCCCATTGGGGCTGCATAGGAGGTATAAAGTGTGAGTATATTGAAGGTAGTTCAGCGTATGCCTGAAGACAAAAGCCAAGTATCACTGACCTCATGTAAGTGAACAATATGAATCTGACGTCTCCCTGCCGTCTTCGGTGGTGGTTTGAGCACATTGGTGGAAATAAAGTATAAATAGCTGAGGGAAACACTGCTCAGGTGTGGGTATCCCAGAAATTGAAGGGCCAGATGGGAGGGGGCAAGCGTGCGATGTAGTGGAGAAGTCAGAGTGAGGATTGAGAAGCAGCAGGTGCTGGCGCATGCCCAATCACGGCCCAAATGCAAAGGAGCAGTGTGGAAGCAATGCTTGGAGCACTGACGTGTGTTGTGGAACTAGTGATGGCCATGTGCATGCGCAGTAGCGGACGAGCAGGAAAAAGCTTCATTGGTTAGTGTTGCTGCACTATCTGTAATGGCACGCCGCTAAAAACACATCGTGGAGTAAATGAGGAAAACCTAAATTAGGGTAGCACAACGGAGGAGGCAAATTTTATATGCAGGGGCATAAGGTTATGTATTATGGGGAAATAGGAAAACCCAATCTACTGAAATAAAGAGGAGGAATGAGGCAAGCTATTTAGTAATCTGAAAAAAATTGAGCAATTAATGCTAAAGCAGAATGCAAATAAAACAAAATTGATAAATACACTTTAAGTGTAACTAACAGGAGTAAGAAATGGGGGTGGGGAATAAGATGCAAAAATGCTGAAAAAAATGGGATGAGACAAAAATAATGAATGCTGGCCCAGACCCTGATACTTTATGCATTGGTCATGGCTGACTGCTTGGGTGCCATTATCAGCTTTCTACTTTGGGTCAATTGATTCCATTTTTCCTCAGAGCTGCCCCTAATTTTGGGAAATGTCTGGACTCACTTCATTTTGGGTCTCCTTCATGTGTGCTGCATTTGGCAGGGCTCTCAGAGCACCAGACCTACACTTGTGTCTCATCCACCTATAACTGATCAATGTTTATGATAGAACTGCTGGTCCAGGCTCTGTCAGATGCATCCATGCTGCACAATTATACTACTTGTACTTTATGTCATTGATGCCACTTTTCCTGTGGTGTCTGTCCCTAATTTGAGCTGCTTTTACAGCTTTTTTGCTCCCCCCCTGAGGGTATTGTCTATGCCTTTGGTTTTGTCTCCTATTAGAATTCAATGAGGTTCAGATATGTTTGGTGAACACCAGCATGTTCGCCAATCTGAACTAAATTAAACCTTGAAAAGTTTGCTCATCCCTGGCTTTAATAATCTCCATGGGAGACTAGATGCTGCAATGTTCTGATCGCTTCTTCCACACATAGCAGTGTTTCAGCCATGCCATGTGTAGCTAAAATACTTATCTACTACGAGCACCGACTGCAGAGTGTGAGTGTCGCTCATAGCAGTTTGGCGATGACAGCATCGGAGGTCTCCTGCAGACTCCAGGTTGTTATGCTAACCCATTGGTGTCCAGTGGTCATGTGAGCTGCGTTTATGTCAGGCTTCCGGTGTGATCTTCTTAAATGCCACTGTCAGATATTGTCTGCAAACTGAGATTCTGATTTGCCTTTATTATGTCATGTGACAAGGCTCATTAAAGGGTCGACATTGACTGTTAGTATTGCTGCTTCTAATAGGTGACACTAGAGTTCTAGTCCTCTTCCTCTCTGAAGAGACAATTTGCATATTTCCCAGAGGAGCATTCTGGCTTTAAGTCTCCTCATCTCTACCTGCTTAACATGTCATTTCTGCAAGGAGAAACAATACTTCTTGGATCCCGGTCAGACGCCTCTCACTCAGCCAAACCAGATCTCCACTTTGCACTGACAAGGGGCAGTACCCCGAAACACACCCCCTTGTCTCTCTAGTCCTCTTCCTCTATGACTGCTACTCGGAATAGAGAGGGGATGGAAGACCCTTATGGTGTTAACCTCCAAAGAAGAATGGTGTGCAATGGGCCTCTATTTATTTATTTTTTTAATAACAGTATTCATGGTAGCAGCAAGGAGTGTGGGGTTATTGTGGAGTTAGCAATGATCGTACAGCGGTATATATACATATGCCATGCATTGTAATCCGGAGGTGGATATGCTTTACGTTCACTTTTAATTTTCTGAGAACTAGTTATTGTGAACAGTCTGCAGCTTCCTCGGTTGATTGTCACCAAATATTGTAATCGTCTGGACGATTGGGGCCAGCTGAGAGCTCTCCAAAGATTACAGCTGGTGGTTCTGCATGACTCATGGCCTGTGATCGCTGTGATAATCGGATGGCCAATTCAATCTGCTGGCCACAGAAATGCAGCCTTTCCACATTGCGCATATAGATGGTTTCAGAAAGCTGATGGTAGTTGCAGTCCTTCAGTACCAGTTGCCCAGTGTTGGGAGTCGAGTTTCCTCTGCTGCACAGGGGGAATCTCGATCCGTGTCTGCTGCGGTCTCCCATCCAGCATCGGCCGCAGTGGGGTCTGCTCAGCAGAGACGTCGCTCCCAGTGTCTCGCTGAGGCTGATTCGGTGCATAGGGTCACTACTGCCTTTTCTGGCTTTCCTATGGTACCCTGCACTGATCTGCGGCGAGCAAGCCTCTCTGGGACTAAGTCCTTGTTTACTCACACTGAGCATGCCCAGGGCAGGGTCTCCCATTGGAGGTCGAGGGCCACATGTTCGGTCACATGCTCAGGTGCTGCAGTACATTCCATTGGTCCTTCTGGAAGGTCCTGAAAGGGCAAAACATGCTCAGGTACTGCAGCACTTTCCATTGGTCCTTCTGGAAGGTCCTGAAAGGGCAAAAACTTCAGTAGCAGCTTCCTGTGCTGCAACTATATAAACTGCGCATGACCGCATGGCCATGCGCTAGTATCGTCTTATGCTATATGCTTTGCGCCAATGTGGTCATGTGTTTGAATGTGTTCAGGGACCCGGCTGAAATAAGCCCCTAGAATGCTGGCATCTCCGGCGAGGAGTTTTGTATGCATGCATGACCACTCACTGCTCACATCTGGGTAGTTGGCCTGTGCCTCTGTGAAAGTCTAACAGGGCACAGAGCTTTCCTCTCGCGGTTACTCTGTGAAGCTAACAGAGTTCGTATATACCGCCATATAGAGCCGCCATTATTTAGCAGCAGGTGCTTTCCTGCACGGTGGATCCCGGGTTGCGAACGCACCAATTCCATTTAATAAATTATATATTTGGTGCGTTCCGCCAACCCTAACAATATACTAGTGCCAGGATCTGGCTAAGTAATGGCGGATGAACAGCGATTGCAGGGGTATATCCAGCTGCTGGAGGGCCGGTTGGCGTCTCTTGAGCGTGCATCCTCGGCGGTGGATGTTACCGCAATAGCTGTTCAGGCTGCTAGCGTGGCTGCAGCAGCTTTACCCACTGCCACCTCTGTTCCGACCCTATCTCACCTTTCTTTGCCTGAGAGATACTCTGGGGACAGTAAGTCCTGTAGGGGTTTCGTGAGCCAATGTGGTATACACCTCGAGCTTCTGGCTGCACGTTTCCCTACTGAGCGGGCAAAGGTGGGATTCATAATCTCTCTCCTGTCGGACAGAGCGTTGGAGTGGGCTACGCCGCTGTGGGAGCACAACGATCATGTGGTGCGGAGTGTTCCTAGGTTTCTGGACACTCTGAAACAGGTCTTTTTAGGACCTCAAGTCACAGATGATACAGCGCTCCAACTGCTGGCTTTGACTCAGGGTTCAACCATGGTCAGCCATTTTGCTGTTCACTTTCGGACATTAGCGTCTGAGTTGGAATGGCCAGATAAAACCCTCATTCCCGTATTTTGGAGGGGGCTGGCTGACCATGTGAAGGACGCTTTGGCCACTAGGGAGATTCCCGCCACACTGGAGGAGCTCATAGCCGTATCTACTCGTATTGACCTCCGTTTTAACGAGCGGAGGTTGGAGCGAGCCCAGTGTAGGCAGAGGTTTCGGCTGGCTCCCACCTTCGCCAAACCTTTGGAATCTCCAGTCCAGGCATCCGAGTCACATGAGGCCTTAGAGGTGACACGAGCGGGATCCAAGTCTCAGTCTGCCCGTGCACATAAGGTCCGTCATGTTTGCCAGCAGTCAGGACACCTTGCCTCCAAGGGTCCTCAGCGGTCGGGGAAACGTCAGCGTCTAGTGGCAGTTGGAGGAGGTACACTAGACACGGCGACATTTGCCTCAAAGTTGTCCTTCAAGGGGACAATTACCATAGGCCCATCCACTCTTATGGTCGAGCTATGCGTGGATTCTGGGGCAGAGGGTAACTTCATGTCTTCCGCTTTTGCCCAGCGTCACGCAATACCCTTGGTGATGCTCGCCAAGCCGGTAACCGTTCGAGTGGTAAATGGGTCAACACTACTTTCACAGATTACCCACCAAACCATTCCTTTCACGCTATCTGTGTCTCCATCACATCAGGAGATAATCTCCCTATTAGTCATTCCTGAGGGAATTGATGAGGTCCTGTTGGGGATACCATGGCTTCGCTACCATTCTCCTCATATTGAGTGGTCCTCTGGGAGAATTTTGGGTTGGAGTAAATCTTGCGAGGGTAGATGTCTGAGGGAGTGCGTTCAGGTTGCTACTACACAGGTACCCGCAGATCTTTCCTCTCTCCCCAAGCACTATTGGCCCTATGCAGACGTGTTCTCCAAAAGAGCTGCGGAGACCCTTCCGCCTCACCGCCCCTATGACTGTCCTATTGACCTCTTGCCTGGTGCTGAGCCTCCCCGGGGTCGAGTCTATCCGTTATCTCTCCCGGAGACAGAGGCAATGTCCCAGTACATCCAGGAGAATCTGGCAAGAGGATTCATTAGGAAGTCAGTGTCACCGGCAGGGGCAGGGTTCTTCTTCGTACAGAAGAAGACTGGAGACTTACGTCCATGCATAGACTACAGGGGTCTTAACGCCATCACCGTTAAGAACAAGTACCCACTACCCCTGATATCTGAGCTGTTTGATAGGCTATGGGGAGCGAGGGTATTTACAAAGTTAGATCTGCGGGGTGCTTACAACCTGATTCGCATCTGTGAGGGGGATGAATGGAAGACGGCTTTTAACACCAGGGATGGGCACTATGAATATCTGGTGATGCCCTTCGGGCTCTGTAATGCCCCAGCCGTTTTCCAAGACTTTGTGAACGACATCTTCCGGGATATGCTCACCACCTCGGTCGTAGTCTATCTGGATGATATTCTCATCTTCTCTCCAGATATTGACTCCCATCGCAGAGATGTTCGCAAAGTCTTCGACCTCTTACGGGCAAACTCCCTCTACGCCAAGTTGGAGAAGTGTGTGTTTGAGCAGGAGTCCTTGCCTTTCCTTGGTTATAACATCTCTGCCCAGGGTTTGGCTATGGATCCTGCCAAGCTACAGGCTGTAATGGACTGGCAGGAACCCCATTCCCTTAAAGCGGTGCAGCGCTTTATGGGGTTTATTAATTACTATCGCCAGTTCATTCCACACTTCTCAACTTTGGTAGCTCCCTTGGTTGCCCTCACCAAGAAGGGAGCAAATCCCAAGTTGTGGTCAGAGGAGGTCTCCAAAGCCTTTCTCTCGATCAAGTAACACTTCGCTAGCGCTCCCATCCTACATCGCCCCGATGTTGATAAGCCATTTATCTTGGAGGTGGATGCCTCATCCGTTGGTGCTGGAGCAGTCCTTTTCCAAAAGGATGCTCAAGGTCGGAAGCATCCTTGCTGCTTCTTCTCCAAGACCTTCACACCAGCGGAGAGGAATTATTCCATCGGGGACAGGGAGTTGCTGGCCATGAAGTTGGCTTTTTCGGAGTGGAGACATCTCTTGGAGGGAGCTCGCTTTCCCTTCCAAGTCTTCACTGACCACAAGAACTTGGTGTATCTGCAAACGGCCCAGCGGCTGAATTCTCACCAGGCTAGATGGTCCCTGTTCTTCTCCCGGTTCCATTTTACTCTCCATTTCCTCTCCGGGGAGAAGAACGTTCGTGCTGATGCTCTCTCCCGCTCCGTGGTGTCATTGGAGGAGGAGGAGGAGCCTCGGCTTATTGTCCCTTCTGAGAGCCTGAGAACTGTAGCTCTGGTTTCGCTAGAGTCTGTGCCCCCGGGCAAGACTTTCGTACCAGCTAACTAGCGACCGGAGGTTCTCTCTTGGGCTCACTCCTCCAGAGTGGGTGGGCATTTTGGGACCAAGAGGACATCTGAGCTTCTGGCGAGAACATACTGGTGGCCGCATATGGCCCGAGATGTCAAGGACTATATTCAGGCGTGCGTTTCTTGCGCCCAGAATCGGTCTCCTCGGCAACGGCCTGCTGGGTTGCTTTACCCTCTACCGGTGGCAGACAGGCCCTGGGAGATGGTCGGGATGGACTTTGTGGTGGGTCTACCCAAGTCGCGTAGCTGCTCCATTATTTGGGTTGTCACCGACCACTTCTCCAAGATGGTGCATTTGGTGCCGCTTCCTCGGTTACCCTCAGCACGGGCCTTGGCGGTGTTGTTCATTAAACACATTTTCCGTTTGCATGGTATGCCTGATAAGATTGTCAGCGATCGGGGTCCCCAGTTCGCATCTCGGTTTTGGAGAGAGCTCTGCCGTTTACTCAGCATAGAGTTAAACCTCTCCTCTGCATACCATCCAGAGACGAATGGGTTGGTGGAGAGAACCAACCAGACTCTGGTGACATATTTGCGACATTTCGTCTCTGCTAGGCAGGATGACTGGGCATCTTTGCTACCTTGGGCAGAATTTGCCCTGAACAACGCCGTAGCCGATTCCACTGGTCAAACTCCTTTTCTCCTTAATTACGGCCAGCATCCGCGTGTCCCTGTGCCCATGCCCGTGTCATCCACCGATTCTAGGGTGGCAGACTGGGCGGAGGAGGCACGTGACATCTGGGACCGCACACAGGATGCCATCCGGGCCTCCAAGGAGAGAATGAGGGTTTCGGCTGATACACTCCGGCGCCCCACTCCGGTCTTTGCTCCTAGCGACTTAGTGTGGCTCTCCACCCGTAACATCAGGCTGCGAGTTGAGTCCACTAAGTTTGCTCCTCGCTACATTGGCCCGTTTAAGGTTCTGGAACAGGTCAACCCTGTGGTCTACCGTTTGGCTATTCCTCCACGCCTTGGTATCACCGATACTTTCCACGTTTCCCTCTTAAAGCCCGTTCATTTGTCCCGGTTTTCCGAGTCATCTGCTGGGACATCGGGTTCATCCACGGATGAGTTTGAGGTGAATGCTATTGTGGGATGCAAGGTGGTACGTGGCAAGAAATTTTATCTGGTGGACTGGAAGGGTCACGGCCCAGAGGATAGAACCTGGGAGCCTGTGGAGCACATTCGGGCTCCGCTGCTTATCGCAGCTTTTGAGCGTGGTGAGGCTCAAGGAGGGGGGGCCCTAGGAGGGGGGGTAATGTTGGGAGTCGAGTTTCCTCTGCTGCACAGGGGGAATCTCGATCCGTGTCTGCTGTGGTCTCGGCCGCAGTGGGCTCTGCTCAGCGGAGACGTCGCTCCCAGCATCTCGCTGAGGCTGATTCGGTGCATAGGGTCACTACTGCCTTTTCTGGCTTTCCTATGGTACCCTGCACTGATCTGCAGCGAGCAAGCCTCTCTGGGACTAAGTCCTTGTTTACTCACACTGAGCATGCCCAGGGCAGGGTCTCCCATTGGAGGTCGAGGGCCACATGTTCGGTCACATGCTCAGGTGCTGCAGTACATTCCATTATGTGAACTGCATATAATTCCCACCTGGTATGCTGCTGTTCATCTACTCTGCCTTTCCTGCAATGTGTGTTTATGTGAACTGCATATAATTCCCACCTGGTATGCTGCTGTTCATCTACTCTGCCTTTCCTGCAATGTGTGTTTATGTGAACTGCATATAATTCCCACCTGGTATGCTGCTGTTCATCTACTCTGCCTTTCCTGCACTGTCTGTCTATATGAAGTGCATGTAATTGCCACATGGCATTCTTTGCTTACCCGTTATTTTCTATCCATATGTACTTCACTCCTCTCTTGCGTCTTCCTTGCATACCTGAGTAGCCATCTACCCCACCCCCTCTTTATGACCTGGCTTAACTGTGAACATGTGCTCTGGACACACACGCCCACATCCTCCCTCTCAGCTGTGAGCCCTTAGGTGCCCATAAATTCATAGCCATGAGTCTGACCAGACGTGTCTGACCATCTTAGAAATTGCATTTTTCAATTGCAGTTTTTTTAATTGCTATGAATTAGACTAGAATTGGACTGGAATTGACTGGAAGGTAAAGAAATAGAATACCACTATAATGTTTCGGTTTCTCTTCACATTCACCCCCATACTACTTTATTTCTTCCTAACTCCTGTAGTCCCTCCACCCAGTAAGGAATTAGTCATTTCTCCCTCCATCCTCCCCAGTCATCTCACCTCCTCCACAGAACTATTCCTCCACATACAATCCTTTCTCGCCAGGCACACACGGCCACATCATGACCTATCCAACTCACACCTTCTAACGCTCTGTCTGCTGCTCCTCATTGCTGGCGACATATCCCCAAATCCTGGCCCTACTCATCACATCCCCACACTCATTTCTAATCCCCTGCCACGATCCTCTACACATCCCTGCAACCACAGTAACCTCATACCCATTCATCCAGCCCCCACTCCCCCAATTTCCCTATCTGGAGCACTATGGAACGCACGCTCTGTCTGCAATAAACTGTCATTTATCCATGACCTCTTTATCAATAACAAACTCTCCTTCCTCGGCATCACTGAAACCTGGCTCACCCCTTCTGACACAGCCTCCCCTGCGGCACTCTCTTACGGTGGCTTCCACCTTTCTCACACACCCCGCCCCAGCAGCAAACATGGCGGAGGAGTTGGTTTTCTCCTGTCAGATAACTGCTCCTTCACCCCAATCCCACTGCCACCCTCTGTTACCCTCCCTTCCTTTGAGGTGCACTCTGTGCGCATCTACTCCCCCTCCAACCTCCAACTGGCTGTCATCTACCGTCCCCCAGGGCCAGCCACCACCTTCTTCGACCACTTCACCACCTGGCTACTCCATTTCCTCGCCGCTGACATCCCCACTATCATCATGGGCGACTTCAACATCCCCATTGACACTTCCCTCTCAGCTGCCACTAAACTTCTATCCCTCACTTCCTCCTTTGGCCTTACTCAATGGTCTTCTACAGCCACCCACAAAGATGGTCACACACTGGACCTCATTCTCACCCGCCTCTGCTCCCTATCTAACCTCTCAAACTCACCTCTTCCTCTTTCTGACCACAACCTACTTACATTCTCTTCCCTTTCCACTCCTTGTCTACAACCCCCACCCCACAAACTCTCACACCCTCGCAGAAATCTTAAACACCTTGATCTTCACTCACTCTCTGAATCCCTCCTCCCTCTCACAGACATAAGTTCCCTACACAATGCGGATGATGCTGCCGCTCTATATAACACCACAATAGCTGCAGCTTTGGAATCTCTTGCCCCTCTCACACATACCAAAGCTCGCAAAATCAACAGACAACCCTGGCACACCAGCATGACCAAAGAACTGAGGCGAGCTTCCAGAGCTGCTGAGCGCAGATGGAAAAGATCCCACTCCATCGAGCACTTCATCGCATTCAAACAGTCCCTCACTGCTTTCAAAACCACGCTCGCCACAGCAAAACAAACCTACTTCTCATCTCTCATATCCTCCCTGTCTCACAACCCCAAACAGTTATTCAACACCTTCAACTCTCTCCTCCGTCCCCCAGCACCTCCTCCCTCCCCACTCATCTCAGCTGAAGACTTTGCCTCATTTTTCAAGCAGAAAATTGAGAACATCAGAGACAATTTTAGTAAACAACCCCCAGAACCCTTCCTCCCAACTACCCAGCCCTCCACCTCCAAAACCAACTTCTCCACCATTACAGAAGATGGACTCTCCACTCTACTCTCAAGATCGCATCTCACCACCTGTGCACTTGACCCACTCCCATCCCACTTCATCCCAAACCTCACCACAGTCTTCATCCCAACCCTAACCCATCTCTTTAACCTATCACTAACAACTGGCATTTTCCCCTCAAGCTTTAAACATGCCTCAATCACACCTATCCTCAAAAAGCCCTCTCTTGACCCATCCTCTGCATCTAGCTATCGCCCTATATCACTTCTCCCCTTTGCCTCAAAACTACTGGAACAACATGTCCATCTTGAACTGTCCTCCCATCTATCTTCCTGCTCCTTCTTCGACCGCTTTCAATCAGGCTTCCGGTCACACCACTCCACTGAAACTGCCCTAACTAAGGTCACCAATGACCTATTAACCGCCAAGAGCAAGCGACACTACTCTGTCCTCCTCCTCCTGGACCTGTCCTCTGCCTTTGACACAGTGGACCATTCCCTGCTGCTGCAGACCCTCTCATCCCTTGGAATCACAGAATTGGCCCTATCCTGGATCTCATCATACCTAACTGACCGTACATTCAGCGTCTCCCACTCACACACCACCTCCTCACCTCGCCCCCTATCTGTCGGAGTCCCGCAAGGTTCAGTTCTAGGACCCCTGCTCTTCTCCATCTACACCTTTGGCCTGGGACAGCTCATAGAATCTCACGGCTTTCAGTATCATCTCTATGCTGACGACACACAGATCTACATCTCTGGACCAGATATCACCTCCCTACTAACCAGAATCCCTCAATGTCTGTCTGCTATTTCATCCTTCTTCTCCACTAGATTTCTAAAACCTAACATGGACAAAACAGAATTCATCATCTTTCCCCCATCTCACGCGACCTCCCCAACGAACCTATCCATTACAGTAAACGGCTGCTCACTCTCCCCAGTCCCACAAGCCCGCTGTCTTGGGGTAATCCTTGACACTGATCTCTCCTTTAAACCACATATCCAAACCCTTTCCACTTCCTGCCGCCTCCAACTCAAAAATATTTCACGGATCCGCACATTCCTAAACCAAGAATCTGCAAAGACCCTAGTCCATGCCCTCATCATCTCCCGCCTTGACTACTGTAACCTCCTGCTCTGTGGCCTCCCCTCTAACACTCTTGCACCCCTCCAATCTATTCTAAACTCTGCTGCCCGACTAATCCACCTGTCCCCCCGCTATTCCCCGGCCTCTCCCCTCTGTCAATCCCTGCACTGGCTCCCCATCACCCAGAGACTCCAGTACAAAAACCTAACCATGACATACAAAGCCATCCACAACCTGTCTCCTCCATACATCTGCGACCTCGTCTCCCGGTACTTTCCTGCACGCAACCTCCGATCCTCACAAGATCTCCTTCTCTACTCCTCTATTATCTCCTCTTCCCACAATCGCATACAAGATTTCTCTCGTGCATCCCCCTACTCTGGAATGCTCTACCACAACATATCAGACTCTCGCCTACCATCAAAACCTTCAAAAAGAACCTGAAGACCCACCTCTTCCGACAAGCCTACAACCTGCAGTAACCACCGATTGACCAAACCGCTGCACAGCCAGCTCTACCCTCACCTACTGTATCCTCACCCATCCCTTGTAGATTGTGAGCCCTCGCGGGCAGGGTCCTCTCTCCTCCTGTACCAGTTGTGACTTGTATTGTTAAAGATTATTGTACTTGTTTTATTATGCATACCCCTCCTCACATGTAAAGCGCCATGGAATAAATGGCGCTATAATAATAAATAATAATAATAATAATAATTGGTCCTTCTGGAAGGTCCTGAAAGGGCAAAACATGCTCAGGTACTGCAGCACTTTCCATTGGTCCTTCTGGAAGGTCCTGAAAGGGCAAAAACTTCAGTAGCAGCTTCCTGTGCTGCAACTATATAAACTGCGCATGACGGCACGGCCATGCGCTAGTATCGTCTTATGCTATATGCTTTGCGCCAATGTGGTCATGTGTTTGAATGTGTTCAGGGATCCGGCTGAAATAAGCCCCTAGAATGCTGGCACCTCCGGCGAGGAGATCGTGTTTAAGTGTGTTCAGGGACCCGGCTGAAATAAACCCCTAGAATGCTGGCATCTCCGGCGAGGAGTTTTGTATGCATGCATGACCACTCACTGCTCACATCTGGGTAGTTGGCCTGTGCCTCTGTGAAAGTCTAACAGGGCACAGAGCTTTCCTCTCGCGGTTACTCTGTGAAGCTAACAGAGTTGGTATATACCGCCATATAGAGCCGCCATTATTTAGCAGCAGGTGCTTTCCTGCACGGTGGATCCCGAGTTGCGAACGCACCAATTCCATTTAATAAATTATATATTTGGTGCGTTCCGCCAACCTTAACACCCAGTCACCATTACTTCTAAGAAATTGTGCCTGCACTACACCTGCATGTTGCAGAAAACATCACCCATTCCCTGAAAAATTCTATGTCTGCCAGGGTGCATTTCAAAACTGACACCTGGAAGAGCAAGCCTGGACAAGGGCATTAAATCTCGCTGACTGTGCACTGGTGACTATGGTGGATGTGGGGCAGTCGAGGAAGGGGCTGCTTCACAAGTCTTGGAATCTCCAAGGCTTGCAGGGCACATTGGGGATGGAGATCTAAACCACTAAACACCATAAGATCGAGAAGTAAACCAATAGACAACAGGGGTTGAATAACTAAACTAATAAACATCTAGGGAGGAAGAATGAAACAAATACATACCATAACATGGAGAACTAAACAAAGAGAACACAGGGCTTGGAGACCTTAACTGCTAAAGAGCTTTAAGGTACCTTCACACTCAGCAACTTTACAATGAGAACGACAACGATCTGTGATGTTGCAGCGTCCTGGATAGCGATCTCATTGTGTTTGACACGCAGCAGCTATCTGGATCCCGCTGTGATATCGCTGGTCGGTAGTGTTGAGCGATACCGTCCGATACTTGAAAGTATCGGTATCGGATAGTATCGGCCGATACCCGAAAAATATCGGATATCGCCGATACCGATATCCGATACCAATACAAGTCAATGGGACATCAAGTATTGGAATGTATCCTCATGGATCCCAGGGCCTGAAGGAGAGGAAACTCTCCTTCAGGCCCTGGGATCCATATTAAAGTGTAAAATAAAGAATTAAAATAAAAAATATTGTTATATTCACCTCTCCGGCGGCCCCTGGACATCAGCGGGAGGATCCGGCGTCCGGCACGGCTTCTTTCTTCAAAATGCGCGCCTTTAGGACCTGTGGAATGACGTCCCAGCTTCTGATTGGTCGCGTGCCGCCCATGTGACCGCCACGCGACCAATCAGAAGCCGCGACGTCATTCCTCAGGTCCTAAAGGGCGCTCATTCTAGGACTTTAGCTGAGGAATGACGTCGCGGCTTCTGATTGGTCGCGTGGCGGTCACATGGGCGGCACGCGACCAATCAGAAGCCGGGACGTCATACCACAGGTCCTAAAGGCGCGCATTTTGAAGAAAGAAGCCGTGCCGGACGCCGGTTCCTCGCGCAGATGTCCAGGGGCCGCCGGAGAGGTGAATATAACAATATTTTTTATTTTAATTCTTTATTTTACACTTCCGATACCGATACCCGATATCACAAAAATATCGGATCTCGGTATCGGAATTCCGATACCGCAAGTATCGGCCGATACCCGATACTTGCGGTATCGGAATGCTCAACACTACTGGTCGGAGCTAGAAGTCCAGAGCTTTATTTGGTCGTCAGGTCGGCGTGTATCGTCGTGTATGACAGCAAAAGCAACAATGCCAGCAATGTTTTACATGGAGCTAACAACCAGCGAGAATGATAAGTGAGTCGCCGTTACATCACAGGATCGCTCCTGCATCGTTCTGGAGCTGCTGTGTTTGACGTCTCTACAGCGACCTAAACAGCGACGCTCCAGCGATCGGCTCATTGTCTATATCGCTGCAGCATCGCTGAGTGTGACAGTACCTTTAGTTGAAGAACTAAACTAGTACACACCAGGGGATGGAGAATTAAATCAATAGACACCAAATCTTGGAATCGCCAGGGCTAGCGGGACAAACCTCTGTATCTAACACTTCCTTCAGTGCTTCTGCCTCCTCCACCTCCTCTAGAGACTCCACTTGTACCTTCAACCTCTGCCTTAATGAGACCCACGTTCCAAAATTTCAGACATAATATTCCCACCTCCTGTGAACTTGTAAGTAAAAAAAGTGTATTTCTAATTTTATCTAAATATTTATTTTTTTAACTTTATCACCTAGCATTTAAACTCATAAGGTATTAAGGATATTTTAGGATGACTGCACACATTGTTTCTTTGTTTCTGTTTTTTTTAAAAAACACTCCAATTTTGCTGATGATTAGAAAAGAATGGCTATTGCTTTTTAAAAATAGCACCGCTCATGTATGCAAATTTAGGCTTTGCAGCTAAACCTCATTCTTATGAATCTGAGATGAGGTGTAGTACCAGGCAGGGCTGCCACTATGAATTTTGGTGCCCCATACTGGCAAAATTTTCGGGCTCCCTTGAGACTCCACCCCGGGCTCTACCTCAGCTCCGGCCTCCACTTTTCGAACCTTTCATAGTCATATCATGACAAGGTAGACTTTTTTGGTCGTGCCCTGCTCTATTCTAACCTATTAAATATTTAATAAAATATCCAATACTCTTTTTAGATATATTCTTAGGTATTTTTCTTTAAGGGAATGAGTCGCATCCTATTTTTTATAAATTACCTTTATTACCACATACAAGGAACAAATACTGTCACACCATGACCAGACCACATATTACCATCACATAGTGACCAAATAATACCACATAAAAGGGAGAAATACAGACCCACCATGCCTAGACCACAAATTACCACCACATAGTGACCAAATAAAACCACATACAAGGTTAAAATACCACCACACCATGACTAGATCACATATTACCACCACAAAGCAACTGAATACTAGAGTACTGAATATTAACCCCTTACCGGCATCGGACGTACTATACCGTCCGATGCCGGCTCCCCTGCTTTGATGCAGGGCTCCGCGGTGAGCCCGCACCAAAGCCGGGACATGTCAGCTGTTTTGAACAGCTGACATGTGCCCGTAATAGGCGCGGGCAGAATCGCGATCTGCCCGCACCTATTAACTAGTTAAATGCCGCTGTCAAACGCAGACAGCGGCATTTAACTACCGCTTCCGGCCGGGCGGCCGGAAATGACGTCATCGCCGACCCCCGTCACATGTCCGGGGGTCGGCGATGCGTCTCCATTGTAGCCATAGAGGTCCTTGAGACCTCTATGGTTACTGATTGCCCGTCGCTGTGAGCGCCACCCTGTGGTCGGCGCTCACAGCACACGTGCAATTCTGCTACATAGCAGCGATCAGCAGATCGCTGCTATGTAGCAGAGCCGATCGGCTTGTGCCTGCTTCTAGCCTCTCATGGAGGCTATTGAAGCATGGCAAAAGTTAAAAAAAAAAGTTTAAAAAAATGTGAAAAAAATAAAAAAAACATAAAAGTTTAAATCACCCCCCTTTCGCCCCAATCAAAATAAATCAATAAAAAAAATATCAAATCTACGCATATTTGGTATCGCCGCGCTCAGAATTGCCCGATCTATCAAATAAAAAAAAGTATTAACCTGATCGCTAAACAGCGTAGCGGGAAAAAAACTCGAAACGCCAGAATTACGTTTTTTTGGTCGCCGCGACATTGCATTAAAATGCAATAACGGGCGATCAAAAGAATGTATCTGCACCGAAATGCTATCATTAAAAACGTCATCTCGGCACGCAAAAAATAAGCCCTCAACCGACCCCAGATCACGAAAAATGGAGACGCTACGAGTATCGGAAAATGGCGCAATTTTTTTTTTTTTTTTTTTAGCAAAGTTTGGAATTTTTTTTCACCACTTAGATAAAAAATAACCTAGTCATGTTTGGTGTCTATGAACTCGTAATGACCTGGAGAATCATAATGGCAGGTCATTTTTAGCATTTAGTGAACCTAGCAAAAAAGCCAAACAAAAAACCAATGTGGGATTGCACTTTTTTTGCAATTTCACCGCACTTGGAATTTTTTTCCCATTTTCTAGTACACGACATGTTAAAACCAATGATGTCGTTCAAAAGTACAACTCGTCCCGCAAAAAATAAGCCCTCATATGGCCAAATTGACGGAAAAATAAAAAAGTTATGGCTCTGGGAAGGAGGGGAGCGAAAAACGAACACGGAAAAACGAAAAATCCCCTGGTCATGAAGGGGTTAATTAAAAAAAACACAATGCTAAGTCACACTATATGCAGGAGCTCTACATTTACTGTCAGTATTTAGGTAATACAGTTATCACCAGGGACATTATACGCAGGAGCTCTACTGTATATATAGAGTCAATGTACTGGTAATACAGTGATCACCTGTGACATTATACACAGGAGCTCTGCATATAATGTCACTGTACAGGTAATACAGTGATCACCACTGTGACATTATACATAGGAGCTCTGTATATGGTGCCAGTGTACAGGTAATACTGAGATTATCAGTGACATTATAGACAGGCACTCTGTTAATAGTTTACAGTGTCAGTGTACAGGTAATACAGTGATCACTAGTAACATAATACACATGAGCTCTGTATATAGTGTCAGTCAGCGTACAGGTAATACAGAGATCACCAGTCACATTATACACAGAACCTCTGTATATAGTATACAGTGTATAGTGTCAGTCAGTGTACAGGTAACACACTGACTTACCAGTGATGTCTCTAGCTGAAGTCCTTCATCTTTGCTTTTCTTTTTCTTGTAGCGTTAGACCACCATCACTTCTTCCAGCCAGGACTCATCTGTGCATAGAATAATACATAGTTACCTGGAGCCCTGCTTCCAAAGCACATTACCCACGTTTTCCCTTTCTACGACACTACACATCTGAATATAGATGTGCACCCACCATTAATGTATATTTGGTTATTATGCAATCCACCATTCCAAATATACATTGTAATCCACTTACTTCTATGTCCCTACTAGCTCTACATAGTCACTTTCCCCACCTAATATATAAATTAATTAGCCCCAGTACACTCACTTCATTATGTGCAGTCACCCTTCTCCCCCACTTCATCATGTGCATTCTCCCTCCAAACTTCATCATTTGCAGGCCCTTTCCCCGCTCTTCATCATTTGCAATCCCCCTCCCCTCCACTTCATAATGTGCAGTCCCCCTGCCCTCCACTTCATCATGTGCAGTCCCCCTGCCCTCCACTTCATCATGTGCAGCCCCACCCTCAGACACACATCATCATGTGCAATCCCTCTGTCCCCACTTCATTTGCATGCCCACTCCCCCACTTCATCATTTGGAGCACAGTCCCCCTCAAACACTTCATCATGTGCTGTCCCCCTCCTCCCCCCCACTTCATCATGTGCAGTCTCCCCTCAAACACACTCCATCATGTGCAGTCCCCTTAATTCATCATGTGCAGTCCTCTCCCCCCACTTCATCATGTGCAGTCCCCTCCCCCCACTTTATCATGTGCAGTCCCCCTCACCCCTCCCATGTCATCATGTGCAGTTCCCCTTGCTTCATCATATGTTGTCCCCCTCACCCCACCACTTTATCATGTGCAGTCCCCTTACCTCCAGACACACTTTATCATTTGCAGTCCCTCTTGTCCTCCTCCCCTCATCCATTTAATTAATTTTATAAACAAAACAAAAACATACTGCCTTGATGATCCCCTGCAGGCGCATCTCTACTTCTAGCGTGCGGTACATGTTGGCACGTACACGATGATGTCATCACGTATGCGCCGTCACTTGACCAGAAGTATAGAGAAGACGGGGAAAGCAGCAGCTGCGCAGCGGTCAAGGTTAGACAGCAGTGCACAGCTCCGAGAAAGCTCCCAGGCACCCAGAGCTGACGTGTGCACTGGACTTTATTGCACAATGGGGCCTGGTGAGCAGAAGAACAAGAGCAGGGCCTTGGACTTGAGGGTTCCGGTCTGTACTGCTTCTCACTTGGCCCCATACACCAGAAGGGCATTAGTGCCCTGATGGCGGACCTGGTACCAGGTGCAGTGTAAGGACAACTGTACCACTGTTTTTGAAATGAAGCAGCTATGATTCTTCATATCCCAGAGAATCTGTTTAATTGCCTGCTGTCATTCAATTGCTCTGATTATAATTGTTTCTTTAATTGCCTTCTTTTATTGGATTGCTGATTGTAGGCCTTTATGGCCGTGTGTTGCATGTATCAATCTTCATTTTCCTTTTCTCTGCTTTCACCTTTTTCTCAGTTATTTTTAACTTTTTACAATATCTATTCATCTCCACATTTTCACATTAAATGTTCAATGTTTAATTTCTGAGTTTATTCACATAATCTATTGCCCAATATGTACATACTGTATAATGTAATGGTTCTTACTGGATACAGTACACAATATTAGAGTGTTTTATTGATGTACAGTCTTGCTGCCCAGTTGAGTCTAACTTTGGCAATTATGTGTGTTATCCCAATAAAGTCCAAGCAAAAAGAAAATCACTTATCTTTTAAGTTCACCATATTATTTGTCTTTGGTTATTGATCCAACAAAGAAACTCTGTTAATATTGTTAGTCTAAATAAATTCAACAAATTACCTAAAATCACATCCCATGAAGATATACTTGTAGTATTTTAGACTTTACATTGGAACATACTTTTTATAGAAATTTTCTATCCTCTAGTCTGTTAGATCTTACAAAAGAACCCTTACATTCTATAGCCTTATAGATTTTAGATTGAAAAGACGTTTTCTGAATCGATTTTTCTTTCCTCTAGTCTTGAAGCTCTTACATTGAAAGCCTCACATTGCTTTATTGATCTTATATTGAAAAGAGACTTACTATAGCGATATTTCATTATTGTATATGTAGTCAATGCTCTGTAATATATTCATAGATCAACACATACCGTGAATGCCTCAAATGTATTTATTATCTTTTTACACAAGTACAGTTAATGTAGAACAGTAATTAAATCTCACTTTACATTTATTTAAAAAAAAGAGAGTTTCAAAATTTCTTGTCCCTTACTTTTTCTTAGTTTTAACAAAATACATTAATCAAGAATATACTTTTAAAACTTTATGTTCCATCAAAGTGAATGCATTTGTAACAAATTCAGAAGTTCCAGTTTTTACACTAGCTACATCGCTATTAAATAACATAATACATCAAAACCACTAAAAATATTTTATTAAATATCTGTTCAAAATGTTTATAAGTTACAAGTTATATTGAAACCGTTGACAAGTGATTTAGGTTTACAAGTAAAAGTTACTTAAAAATAACTGATTGATAAAAAAAACTGTTATCGGGAATATCAATCTATGGATAAGGGATACAATTACAGTCAGGTAAGAGAGTGTACTCTCATTTCCACAGATACAATCCACTGTCCCGGCCGATGGGATGGAACATGTAAATAAATTCTTCACTGACGGTATATCAGAAGAAAAAATATGGCACTCACCCCTAGAAATGCTGTGATGAAGTCCTTTATTTGCTACAAACAGCAATCAGGTACACATGGAGAGGCGGCAGGACGTGAACAGGAGAGGGTGCGGGGAACGGGTAAGGACTACGGCCGTTTCGTGCAAAGCGCTTCAACGGGTTCCCCGCCCGCCCTCTCCTGTTCACGTCCTGCCGCCTCTCCATGTGTACCTGATTGCTGTTTGTAGCAAATAAAGGACTTCATCACAGCATTTCTAGGGGTGAGTGCCATATTTTTTCTTCTGATATACCGTCAGTGAAGCCTTTGGTCCTCTGTGGATTGTTCTGTGAGCACCACCCTGAGCTGTTTTCTCTGGATAGTGTTGCAGCCGACGCTGCCGCCGCTCATCCACACAACTGTGAAAAGTTGTGGTTCTAGTGCCGCACGGCTACAATTCTTTGGTTTGGTTCTGTAAATAAATTCACACTAACTCTACTTCAAAAGCTTCTTAAGTCCTTCTCAGAATTCACAGTAAAAATAGAAACGCTCTGGAGTAGGAGTCAAAAAAGTGGTTCACAGAAAACCCCCCAAATATTAAAAAATTAGCTTTTATTAATCAATTTGTTAACAACTAGTGCACACAAAACCGTCAACAAAGCATATAACACTTAATAGAAAAGGCCTTAGGAGGTGCCTATCCCTATAGCCTATTACTAATCAGCACCCTATCTAACAGCGGAGGTTGGCAGCCTCTACCTATGCAATGGCGCTCCCCCTCACCGTTGACTTTCCCTTCTAACCATACAAATCCCTGTAGGGAAAGGGTAGAAAAAACGGATTAATGTAACTTATATAAAGACCAGGGGCCAAAGTGGGTTGGACTGATCCTTTTCTGGCCCTGCCTTACAGCGGAGGTTGGCACCATAGATATTCACGATATATGATGCCCCTGCTCCTCGACGGCTATCCCCAAAAATCACCCTAATGTACTAATATAAGAGGGGATGTATAACTTTAGTGTTATATGCTGGAGTGCAAAATGTGTAGCATAAAGGCAAATAACAATAGACCTTGGACTTATAATCAAAGATCATAGATACAATCTACAATGCGGGGATAGTCTTAAAAGGCAGTTATCATAAATCAGAGGTATAGAAATCATGTTAATGTATATTATAAAAGTCCTTATATATTTTAACAGTAAAAGGACAAAAGATATTAACCCCTTACCGGCATCGGACGTACTATACCGACCGATGCCGGCTCCCCTGCTTTGATGCAGGGCTCCGCGGTGAGCCCGCATCAAAGCTGGGACATGTCAGCTGTTTTGAACAGCTGACATGTGCCCGTAATAGGCGCGGGCAGAATCGCGATCTGCCCGCACCTATTAACTAGTTAAATGCCGCTGTCAAATGCAGACAGCGGCATTTAACTACCGCTTCCGGCCGGGCGGCCGGAAATTACGTCATCGCCGACCCCCGTCACATGATCGGGTGTCGGCGATGCTTGTATATTGTAACCATAGAGGTCCCAGAGACCTCTATGGTTACTGATCGCTGGTGGCTGTGAGCGCCACCCTGTGGTCGGCGCTCACAGCACACTTCCATTTCTGCTACATAGAAGCGATCAGCAGATCGCTGCTATGTAGCAGAGCCGATCGAGTTGTGCCTGCTTCTAGCCTCCCATTGAGGCTATTGAAGCATGGCAAAAGTAAAAAAAAAAGTTAAAAAAAATGTGAAAAAAAATGAAAAAAACATAAAAGTTTAAATCACCCCTCTTTCGCCCCAATCAAAATAAATCAATAAAAAATATCAAATCTACGTATCTTTGGTATCGCCGCGCTCAGAATCGCCCGATCTATCAATTAAAAAAAAGTATTAACCTGATCGCTAAACAGCGTAACGGGAAAAAAATTCGAAACGCCAGAATTACGTTTTTTTGGTCGCCGCGACATTGCATTAAAATGCAATAACGGGCGATCAAAAGAATGTATCTTCCCCCGAAATGCTATCATTAAAAACGTCATCTCGGCACGCAAAAAATAAGCCCTCAACCGACCCCAGATCATGAAAAATGGAGACGCTACGAGTATTGGAAAATGGCGCAATTTTTTTTTTTTTTTAGCAAAGTTTGGAATTTTTTTTCACCACTTAGATAAAAAATAACCTAGTCATGTTAGGTGTCTATGAACTCGTACTGACCTGGAGAATCATAATGGCAGGTCATTTTTAGCATTTAGTGAACCTAGCAAAAAAGCCAAACAAAAAACCAATGTGGGATTGCACATTTTTTGCAATTTCACCGCACTTGTAATTTTTTTCCCGTTTTCTAGTACACGACATGCTAAAACCAATGACGTCGTTCAAAAGTACAACTCGTCCCGCAAAAAATAAGCCCTCACATGGCCAAATTGATGGAAAAATAAAAAAGTTATGGCTCTGGGAAAGAGGGGAGCGAAAAACGAACACGGAAAAACGAAAAATCCCCCGGTCATGAAGGGGTTAATTATGCAAAGAACCCCCCAAAAATGTTGAAGCCCAGATCCACTTCTTGGAGTTAATACTCCATAAGAGAAACAAACCTTGCATTTAAAGAAATACCAAGGCTCAAATGAGTCTAAATGCCCACAAATATGTATATATAAATTAAACTTGATGCGTTTCCCCTCTCAAAGAGGTTCATTAGGAGTATATATACATCTTATTAAAGGCTGTTACTTAGCTTGATCATATTAGATGTCCATGACGATAAAGACAACAGCACATAGGGTGTGTCCAGGCGCGGGCTGGCCCAGGTGGCAGAAATGCATATGCCCCCCGGGCCGGTGTCTAAGCAGCTGCACAGGGCCGCTGGAGGACTGGCAGTGACTAATACATAGCGCACCTGTAGTGCGCGATGGTGTCATCCCGCCAGCAGCCCTAACATGCAAGCTGCAGGGGTATGTGATGAGCAAGCTCCTATGCGCCACTGCCACTCTGAGGGAGAGAGCCAGCAGCCAAGATGAAAGGTCAGCATACCGGCATACCCGCCTGTGTGTGCACGGAGCTCCGGCTTCTCCTGCTCTTATCTGCTATCCCGGCAGAGAAGGAGAGATGGGGGAGGTGCCGGGACAGTGCAGAGCTGTGAGCAGGAGAAACTGAAGAGCTGCACATGGACATCAGCCGCCCCTGCACCACAGAGGAGAGTGTCTGTGTGTGTATGAGGAGAGAGTGTGTGTGTATGAGGAGAGTGTGTGTGTGTGTGTGTGAGCTGCGTGCGTGTGTGTGTGAGCTGCGTGCGTGCGTGCGTGTGTGTGTGAGCTGCGTGCGTGTGTGTGAGCTGCGTGCGTGTGTGTGTGTGAGCTGCGTGCTTGTGTGTGTGTGAGCTGCGTGCATGTGTGCGTGTGTGAGCTGCGTGCATGTGTGCGTGTGAGCTTCGTGCGTGTGTGTGAGCTGCGTGCGTGTGATCTGCGTGCGTGTGTGTGAGCTGCGTGCGTGTGTGTGAGCTGCGTGCGTGTGTGTGAGCTGCGTGCGTGTGTGTGAGCTGCGTGCGTGTGTGTGAGCTGCGTGCGTGTGTGTGAGCTGCGTGCGTGTGTGTGCTGCGTGCATCTGTGAGCTGCATGTGTGTCATTATACAGTGGGGCCGTGCGTGTGCGTGTCATTATACAGTGGGGCCGTGCGTGTGCCTGTCATTATACAATGGGTGTGTGTGTGTGTGTCATTATACAGTGGGGCCGTGCATGTGCCTGTCATTATACAGTGGGGCCATGCGTGTGCGTGTCATTATACAGTGGGGCCGTGCGTGTGCCTGTCATTATATAGTGGGGCTGTGCGTGTGCCTGTCATACAGTGGGGGGCTGTGTGTGAGTGTGTGTGTCATTATACAGTGGGGCCGTGCGTGTGTGTGTCATTATACAGTGGGGCCGTGCGTGTGCCTGTCATTATAAAGTGGGGCTGTGCTTGTGCCTGTCATTATACAGTGGGGCCGTGCGTGTGTGTCTCGTTATACAGTGGGGCCGTGCGTGTGCCTGTCATTATATAGTGGGGCTGTGCTTGTGCCTGTCATTATACAGTGGGGCCGTGCGTGTGTGTGTCATTATACAGTGGGGCCGTGCGTGTGCCTGTCATACAGTGGGGCCGTGCGTGTGCCTGTCATTATAGAGTGGGGCTGTTGCGTGTGTGCGTGTGTGTGTGTGTGTGTCATTATACAGTCGGGCTGTGCGTGTGTGTGTCATTATACAGTGGGGCTGTACATGTGTGTGTGTGTGTATGTCATTATATAGTGGGGCTGTGTGTGTGTCATTATACAGTGGGGCTGTGCGTGTGTGTGTCATTATAGAGTGGGGCTGTGCGTGTCATACAGTAGGGCTGTGCGTGTGCCTGTCATTATATAGTGGGGTTGTGCGTGTGTGTCATTATACAGTGGGGCTGTGGGTGTGTGTTTGTCATTATACAGTGGGGCTGTGCGTGTGCCTGTCATACAGTGGGGCTGTGCATGTGTCATTATACAGTGGGGCTGTGCGTGTGTGTGTCATTATACAGTGGGGCTGTGCGTGTGTGTGTCATTATACAGTGGGGTTGTGCGTGTGTGTGTCATTATACAGTGGGGTTGTGCGTGTGTGTCATTATACAGTGGGGCTGTGCGTGTGTGTATGCCATTATACAGTGGGGCTGTGTGTGTATGCCATTATACAGTGGGGCTGTGTGTGTGTGCCTGTCATACAGTGTGGCTGTGCGTGTGTGCCATTATACAGTGGGGCTGTGTGTGTGTCATTATACAGTGGGGCTGTGTGTGTGTCATTATACAGTGGGGCTGTGCGTGTGCCTGTCATTATACAGTGGGGCTGTGCGTGTGCCTGTCATTATACAGTGGGGCTGTGCGTGTGCCTGTCATACAGTGGGGCTGTGCATGTGCCTGTCATACAGTGGGGCTGTGTGTGTGTCATTATACAGTGGGGCTGTGTGTGTCATACAGTGGGGCTGTGTGGGTGTCATTATACAGTGGGGCTGTGGGTGTCATTATACAGTGGGGCTGTGTGTGTGTGTCATACAGTGGGGCTGTGTGTGTCATACAGTGGGGCTATGTGTGTGTCATTATACAGTGGGGCTGTGTGTGTGTGTCATTATACAGTGGGGCTGTGTGTGTCATTATACAGTGGGGCTGTGTGTCATTATACAGTGGGGCTGTGTGTGTCATTATACAGTGTAGCTGTGTGTGTGTGTCATTATACAGTGGGGCTGTGGGTGTCATTATACAGTGGGGCTGTGTGTGTGTGTCATACAGTGGGGCTGTGTGTGTCATACAGTGGGGCTATGTGTGTGTCATTATACAGTGGGGCTGTGTGTGTGTGTCATTATACAGTGGGGCTGTGTGTGTCATTATACAGTGGGGCTGTGTGTCATTATACAGTGGGGCTGTGTGTGTCATTATACAGTGGGGCTGTATGTCATTATACAGTGGGGCTGTGGGTGTCATTATACAGTGTGGCTGTGTGTGTGTCATTATACAGTGTGGCTGTGTGTGTGTGTGTCATTATACAGTGGGGCTGTGTGTGTCATTATACAGTGGGGCTGTGGGTGTCATTATACAGTGTAGCTGTGTGTGTGTCATTATACAGTGGGGCTGTGCATGTGTCTGTCATTATACAGTGGGGCTGTGCGTGTGTGTGTGTGTCATTATACAGTGTGGCTGTGTGTGTGTGTGTCATTATACAGTGGGGCTGTGTGTGTCATTATACAGTGGGGCTGTGTGTCATTATACAGTGTAGCTGTGTGTCTGTCATTATACAGTGGGGCTGTGCATGTGTCTGTCATTATACAGTGGGGCTGTGCGTGTGTCTGTCATTATACAGTGGGGCTGTGCATGTGTCTGTCATTATACAGTGGGGCTGTGCGTGTGTGTGTGTGCCATTGGTGCATTCACTCTGTCATTCTTTGGACTGCAGACTTGTGCTTCTCACATTGCTGGCAGTGCTGTGGTTATTTGGCGGGTGTGTGGCTGTAAGTTTGTGATTTGCATACATGCGGTCACATGCCGACCAGACTTGCATGGCCTAATGCAACTGTATTGAACAAGGCCCAAAACAGTCTAGTCGAAATGTGGCTGGGAATATATATATCGCATGCTTGCAGTCACAAGACCACCTGTTGCCGGCACCAGAGAATCTTCATAGCGCATGATATGAGGATTCACACATAGTGTCTGTAGACATGTAGCATAAGATCCGACAACCCCTTTAAGGATGAGCCGCTACTCATGGGCCACTGCTGTGTGCTTGCCCCCCAGGCTAAAATTTGCCAGTCAGCCCCTGGGTGTGTCCCCTCCAGATGAAGGGCAATTCATCACTCCAACCCCCTTTGGTCCCTGGTCTTTACATAAATTACATTAATCCTGTTTTTTCCACCCTTTCCCCACAAGGGATTTGTATGGTTAGAAGGGACAGTCGACGGTGAGCAGGGGTACCATTGCGCAGGTTGAGGGTGCCAACCTCCACTGTTAGGTAGTGTGTTCATGACTAATATGCTATAGGGATAGGCACCTCCTAAGGCATTTTCTATTAAGTCCTTTTCAGCCACAAAACTAAAAATATCCTACATCCTTTTACTTTACCTTGAGAAAAATGTGAATAAAATGTATCTGTTGCTCAACCCACTCTCTGACTAAACTCCAATAAGAAAACAAAAAGATATCAGACTAGTCACATCACGGTTTTGAGATTACAACCATGACTAGGTGGAAGGGGCCTGCCCATTTTACCATTCATACATTTGGAAACTGTGGTAGAGCACAGTGTCTGCCTGTTTCGCCGCTTTGGCATGCCACAAGCTCATGATCTGCAGGACATGGGAAATCAGGTGTTGTGTTAACATCCGGAAGGAGAAGCCGAACTCTGTCAGTGATCATGGGAGCAGATAAGGTGAATTTTTTAATATCATACCTATTTTTAATAGCACAGGCACAAAGAGAGTATTTGTAAATTATTTGGGGGTACTAAAGGGACATGAGTAAAAGCGCATTCTCACTAATATTTTTTTCATTAAATGTTTGTATACAGTATGTATATTGTGTGTAGTATGAGTGCATTAATACGTTCACCTACCATCATTTTCTCAGGGATTCAGTGCCATGCTTCTCAGTCATGTCACCACTCTACCAATGGAGCACAAGATTTCATAGATCTACATTGTAAAGAGACTTTTGGCTCAAGCATAAAGCATACATACAGTACAGTGAGCCAGCTAGTCTACATTTCATACACTACAATACATGCCCATTAATGCACATTTAATGTTAAAAATATTCAGAACTGGGTCGCTGTGACCAGTGGGGTACCGCAGGGGTCGGTATTGGGACCTGTTCTCTTCAACATATTCATTAATGATCTGGTAGAAGATTTACACAGTAAAATATCGACATTTGTAGATGATACAAAACTATGTAAAGCAGTTAATACAAGAGAAGATAGTATTCTGCTACAGATGGATCTGGATAAGTTGGAAACTTGGGCTGAAAGGTGGCAGATGAGGTTTAACAATGATAAATGTAAGGTTATACACATGGGAAGAAGGAATCAATATCACCATTACACACTGAATGGGAAACCACTGGGTAAATCTGACATGGAGAAGGACTTGGGGATCCTAGTTAATGATAAACTTACCTGGAGCAGCCAGTGCCAGGCAGCAGCTGCCAAGGCAAACAGGATCATGGGGTGCATTAAAAGAGGTCTGGATACACATGATGAGAGCATTATACTGCCTCTGTACAAATCCCTAGTTAGACCGCACATGGAGTACTGTGTCCAGTTTTGGGCACCGGTGCTCAGGAAGGATATAATGGAACTAGAGAGAGTACAAAGAAGGGCAACAAAATTAATAAAGGGGATGGGAGAACTACAATACCCAGATAGATTAGCGAAATTAGGATTATTTAGTCTAGAAAAAAGACGACTGAGGGGCGATCTAATAACCATGTATAAGTATATAAGGGGACAATACAAATATCTCGCTGAGGATCTGTTTATACCAAGGAAGGTGACGGGCACAAGGGGGCATTCTTTGCATCTGGAGGAGAGAAGGTTTTTCCACCAACATAGAAGAGGATTCTTTACTGTTAGGGCAGTGAGAATCTGGAATTGCTTGCCTGAGGAGGTGGTGATGGCGAACTCAGTCGAGGGGTTCAAGAGAGGCCTGGATGTCTTCCTGGAGCAGAACAATATTGTATCATACAATTATTAGGTTCTGTAGAAGGACGTAGATCTGGGGATTTATTATGATGGAATATAGGCTGAACTGGATGGACAAATGTCTTTTTTCGGCCTTACTAACTATGTTACTATGTTACAATGCATTTGTCTTATGGAGAGAAATCGACCCCGATTGGAACCGGAATAAGCTGCATAAAAGAAGATTATTTCTTGAGGAATTGGACAAATCCCTGGTTAGGCCATATATTGACAGCAGAAAAGTGACCCCCAGAAGTGAAGGAGCAACAGCCATTGTAAAAAGTGTCCAGCATGCTCAAGAAAGAGACTCCACATCCACGGCTTCCACCAGCACAGCTACCAGCAGCACAGCTCCCAAGCAAAAAAAGGAAGAGATGTAGCTCCTGTCCATCTTCCTGTGACAATAAGACTAATCTGACATGTGCTGGATGTTCAAAATATCTGTGTAAAGGACATGTGTCTTATTATTGTGTTCAGTGTAAAAACGCATTACCTACCATGTTCAGTTTTTCTTTTTTCTTTCTAAAAAGGTTGAAGTTTTTATGATTTTTCATTTGTTGATTTATAAATATTGTTTTCAAAAAGTTAAATGTCATGTTTTAGTAATAGTAATGTAAAGCTTCTTTGTTATTTGTGTGCAGAATGCCAACAATCAAAGATAATTGTAAAAAACCTGTGTAACCTTTTCATGAAAAAAAATAAATTATTAAGTTTAACCCCTTAGTGACAGAGCCAATTTGGTACTTAATGACCGAGCCAATTTTTGCAATTCTGACCATTGTCACTTTATGAGGTTATAACTCTGGAACGCTTCAACGGATCCCGCTGATTCTGAGATTGTTTTTTCATGACATATTGTACTTCATGTTAGTTGTAACATTTCTTCGATATTACTTGCGATTATTTATGAAAAAAACGGAAATATGGCAAAAATTTTTAAAATTTTGCAATATTCAAACTTTGTATTTTTATGCCCTTAAATCAAAGAGATATGTCATGAAAAATAGTTAATAAATAACATTTCCCACATGTCTACTTTACATCAGCACAATTTTGGAAACAAAATTTTTTTTTGTTAAGGAGTTATAAGGGTTAAAAGTTGACCAGCAATTTCTCATTTTTACAACACCATTTTTTTTTAGGGACCACATCACATTTGAAGTCATTTTGAGGGGTCTATATGATAGAAAATAATGAAGTGTGACACCATTCTAAAAACTACACCCCTCAAGGTTCTCAAAACCACATTCAGGAAGTTTATTAACCCTTTACGTGCTTCACAGGAACTGAAACAATGTGGAAGGAAAAAATGAACATTTAACTTTTTTTTGCAAACATCTTAATTCAGAACCATTTTTTTATTTTCACAAGTGTAAAAACAGAAATGTAACCATAAATTTTGTTATGCAATTTCTCCTAAATACGCCAATACCCCATATGTGGGGGTAAACCACTTTTTGGGCGCACCGCAGAACTTAGAAGTGAAGGAGCGCCGTTTGACTTTTTCAATGCAGAATTGGCTGGAATTGAGATCGGACGCCATGTCACGTTTAGAGAGCCCCTGATGTGCCTAAACAGTGTAAACTCCCCACAAATGACACCATTTTGGAAACTAGACCCCTTAAGGAACTTATCTAGATGTGTGGTGAGCACTTTGAACCCCCAAGTGCTTCACAGAAGTTTATAACGTAGAGCCGTGAAAATAAAAAAATCGCTTTTGTTTACACAAAAATGATCTTTTCGCCCACAAATTCTTATTTTCACAAGGGTAACAGGAGAAATTAGACCACAAAAGTTGTTGTACGATTTCTCCTGAATACGTCGATACCCCATATGTGAGGGTAAACCACTGTTTGGGCGCATGGCAGAGCTTGGAAGTGAAGGAGCGCCGTTTTACTTTTTCAATGTAGAATTGGCTGGAATTGAGATTGGACGCCATGTCGCGTTTGGAGAGCCCCTGATGTGCCTAAACAGTAGAAACACCCACAACTGACCCCATTTTGGAAACTAGACCCCTTAAGGAACTTATCTAGATTTGTGGTGAGCACTTTGAACCCCCATGTGCTTCACAGAAGTTTATAATGTAGAGCCGTGAAAAAAAAAATCGCATTTTTTTCTACAAAAATGATCTTTTTGCCCACAAATTTTTATTTTCACAAGGGTAACAGGAGAAATTAGACCTCTAAAGTTGTTGTGCAATTTCTCCTGAGTACGTCGATACCCAATATGTGGGGGTAAACCACTGTTTGGGCGCACCGCAGAGCTTGGAAGAGAAAGAGTGCCGTTTTACTTTTTGAATGTAGAATTGGCTGGAATTGAGATCGGACGCCATGTCGCATTTGGAGAGCCCCTGATGTGCCTAAACAGTAGAAATCCCCCACAATTGACCCCATTTTGGAAACTAGACCCCCCATGGAACTTATCTAGATGTGTGGTGAGAACTTTGAATGCCCAAGTGCTTCACAGAAGTTTATAATGCAGAGTCGTGAAAATAAAAAATATTTTTTTTTCCACAAAAAAGATATTTTAGTCCCCAATTTTTTATTTTCACAAGGGTAACAAGAGAAACTGGACCCCAAAAATTGTTGTCCAATTTATCCCGAGTACGCTGATGCGCCATATGTGGGGGTAAACCACTGTTTGGGCGCACGGCAGAGCTCGGAAGGGAAAGAGCGCCTTTTTGGAATGCAGACTTTGATAGAATGGTCTGTGGGCATTATGTTGCGATTGCAGAGCCCCTGATGTACCTAAACTGTAGTAACCCCCCACAAGTGACCCCATTTTGGAAACTAGACCCCCAAGGAACTTATCTAGATGTGTGGTGAGAACTTTGAATGCCCAAGTGCTTCACAGAAGTTTAGAATGCAGAGTTGTGAAAATAAAAAATATTTTTTTTTTCACAAAAAAGATATTGTAGCCCCCAAGTTTTTATTTTCACAAGGGTAACAGGAGAAATTGGACCCCAGAAGTTGTTGTCCAATTTATCCCGAGTATGCTGATGCCCCATATGTGGGGGTAAACCACTGTTTGGGCGCACGGCAGAGCTCGGAAGGGAAGGAGCGCCGTTTTGGAATGCAGACTTAGATAGAATGGTCTGTGGGCGTTATGTTGCGTTTGCAGAGCCCCTGATGTACCTAAACAGTAGTAACCCCCCACAAGTGACCCCGTTTTGGAAACTAGACCCCCCAAGGAACTTATCTAGATGTGTGGTGAGAACTTTGAATGCCCAAGTGCTTCACAGAAGTTTATAATGCAGAGTCATAAAAAAATATTTATATATTTTTCCACAAAAAGGATTTTGTAGCCCCCAAGTTTTTATTTTCACAAGGGTAACAGGAGAAATTGGACCCCAGAAGTTGTTGTCCAATTTATCCCGAGTATGCTGATGCCCCATATGTGGGGGTAACCCACTGTTTGGGCGCACGGCAGAGCTCAGAAGGGAGGGAGCACCATTTGACTTTTTGAGCGCAAAATTGGCTATCGTGTTTGGAGACCCCCTGATGTACCTAAACAGTGGAAACCCCCCAATTCTAGCTCCAACCCTAACCCCAACACACCCCTAACCCTAATCCCAACCTGATCAATAATCCTAATCACTAACCCTAACCATAATCACAACCCTTACCCCAAAACAACCCTAATGTCAACCCTAACCATAACCCTAATCAAAACCCTAACTCCAACACACCCCTAATCCTAATCTCAACCCTAACCTCAAACCTAACCCTAATCCCAATACACCCCTAATCACAACCCTAACCTTAACCCTAATCCCAAACCTAACCCTAATCCCAAGCATAACCCTAATGCCAACCCTAACCCTAATACCAACCCTAATCCAAACCCTAACCCTAATCCAAACTCTAACCCTAACTTTAGCCCCAACCCTAGCCCTGACTTTAGCCCCAACCCTAACCCTAGCCCTAAGGCTACTTTCACACTTGCGTTGTTTGGCATCCGTCGCAATCCGTCGTTTTGGACAAGAAACGGATCCTGCAAATGTGCCCGCAGGATGCGTTTTTTGCCCATAGACTTGTATTGCCGACGGATCGTGACGGATGGCCACACGTCGCGTCTGTCGTGCACTGGATCAGTGTTTTGGTGGACCGTCAGCACAAAAAAACGTTCAATGTAACGTTTTTTTGTACATCGCATCCGCCATTTCTGACCGCGCATGCGTGGCCGTAACTCTGCCCCCTCCTCCCCAGGACATAGATTGGGCAGCGGATGCGTTGAAAAACTACATCCGCTGCCCACGTTGTGCACAATTTTCACAATGTGTGTCGGTATGTCGGGCCGATGCATTGCGACGGCCCCATACCGACGTAAGTGTGAAAGAAGCCTAACCCTAAATTTAGCCCCAACCCTAACTCTAAATTTAGCCCCAACCCTAACCCTAAATTTAGCCCCAACCCTAACCCTAAATTTAGCCCTAACCCTAATCCTAGCCCTAACCCTACCCCTACCCCTAACCCTAGCCCTAACCCTAGCCCTAACCCTAACCCCAGCCCTAACCCTACCCCTAACCCTAGTCCTAACCCTAGCCCTAACCCTACCCCTAACCCTACCCCTAACCCTACCCCTAACCCTACCCCTAACCCTACCCCTACCCCTACCCCTAACCCTAGCCCTAACCCTAACCCCAGCCCTAACCCTACCCCTAACCCTAGTCCTAACCCTAGCCATAACCCTACCCCTAACCCTACCCCTAACCCTACCCCTAACCCAACCCCTAACCCAACCCCTAACCCTACCCCTAACCCTACCCCTTCCCCTACCCCTACCCCTAACCCTACCCCTAACCCTATCCCTAACCCTACCCCTAACCCTACCCCTAATCCTAATTTTAGCCCCAACTGCTCTTCTCCTGCCGGCCGGCAGATGGAGACAGATTGCGGCCGCACTGCGCATGCGCCCGCCATTTTCTTTTGCCGGTGGCGAGGAGGAGCAGCAGGAGGACCCAGGGACACAGGTGAGTATGGCAGGGTCCCTGAATCCCCCTATTTTTCTGTCCTCTGATGTGCGATCACATCAGAGGACAGAGAATTACACTTTGACTTTTTTTTTTTTTGCGGTCGCCGGTAAACAGTTAATTACCGGCGATTGCAAAACAGGGGTCGGTAAAACCGACCCCGATCATGCTCTTTGGGGTCTCGGCTACCCCCGGCAGCCGAGACCCCAAAGATTCTCGCGGGGCAGGCCGGCGGGCGCACTGCGCATGCGCCCGCCATTTTGAAGATGGCGGCGCCCACCGGGAGCCACGAGGAGCATCGGGGGAGATAGGTAAGTATTGGGGGGCTACCTGGGACCCTTTTTCTCTGTCCTCCGATGTGCGATCACATCGGAGGACAGAGAAATTAAAAAGAGATCACTTTTTTTTTTTTTGCGATCGCCGGTAAACGGTTAATTACCGGCGATCGCAAATGCGGGGTGGGTTAAAACCCCCCGAATCATGTTCTCTGGGGTCTCGGCTACCCCCGGCAGCCGAGACCCCAGAGAAAATCCGACTCTGGGGGGCGCTATTTACTTTTTCCACAGCACCGTTAATTAACGGCGCTGTGGTTTAAGTACCCTTAGCGGCCGCCGTTAAAAGGCGTATCGGCGGTCGCTAAGGGGTTAAATTAATTTTTTTCATTTGTTTATGATCAACCATGTTCACATACAGTATAATAATGAAAAAAGTATTCAAATAAAACACATAGAGTAGCTAAAAATCAAGAATTAATAGGTCGGGTCATATTGACCCGGGAACAATACAAGTGTATAGCAAATGTGAACAGAACAGCAGGGTTAAACACATTCCCAAGACACCTATGTGCCATGGGCAGGTCCTTAGAAGGAGAATACATGAGGCAGCATGGCAGGTCAGTGCACACGTTGTCATAACTGCAGAGGAGAGGAAGATCTTATCATAGCCAGGTAACAGATAGAGGCAGTTCAAAAAATGTAATTTTTTGTCTGTACTGTATAGGAATAGGAGTTCAAAGCACATAGAATAGGAACAGAAAAGGGGATAATGTAATTATGGTGTACTATTCCAATACAAATAAAGCAGCTTCAAAATGGGAGTAACAATCTGAGTCTTTGAATAATGATCAAAATATTTATTTGATACAATGTATAGTGAACAGCTGCAGTTGAATAGTCAACCAGGGTGTCCAGACATTGATTAATCTGAAATATACTGCCGTAACAGCAACTTTAAAGCTTCATTTTTTTCACACAATGTAAATTGGGTGCGTCAATGTTGCTAATTTGTCAAAATAAATCATCAATGGTTCAATGATGATTTTCTTTCACCTACAATAGATGCAAATAACTAAATTGGCCATAACACTTGCCTATCTTGCTGTCCATTGTCTGTCTTTTTCAGCAATCTGCTGCTTCCAGTGCCAAAGGGCCATGCTCAGCTGGACATCTATTTACCATTCATAATGAAAGCTACATTGTGGTACTGATACTGCCTTGGCTGGCCCTGAACTGCCACACATCTCCTTATGTGCCCCATCCAAACACTCCACTATGCTAGTGTGACACCCCAGGAATCCGATTGTCACAGTGGTATTGCCTGACTCCTGGGGAGGGTGATATCATGCCTGGTAGGGAGAAAGAACCCCTTAACAGGTAACACTTACAAACAACACTTTTCTGACTCCAGGCCAGAAGGGGGAGCTCTAGACCCGGTTCCAGGGTGGCTTTCCTTTAAGTTCTGGTCTGGAGGAGGAGTTAGAGAGCAGTCTGTGTGAGACAATGAAGAGAGGAAGCACATGAGGAGAGAGAAACTGGGAGTGGATCTGTGATTGAGCTCACCCCCAAGATTGAGCGCCAGATACTGGATTCCGGGAATCCAAGATTGTGTTGAAACTGTATACCCCACAGCAGAAACCGGAGGAAAGGAGATTGCAGGTCTCCTGGCCACAACTACAACCAAAGGCACAGCAACAGATTAGAGCCCGGAGTCACCACGAGAGAGGGACACCTGTAAAAAGGCTCGATTTGCATGCCATGCGAGTAGTGTTCCATCTGAGGGACAGATTAAGAGAGGGACTTGAGGAAAGCTAATGCATCAAGTACCTAGAATTCAGCGCAGAAAAGAAGGCTTCCCCACCTGCTGAGGGGGATTCCCAATCGCTTCCAGGCTGCCTGGATTTCATGATCACCTATAACCTGTGCCTTGGACTGAAATTTCACCAGTAAAAGGTAAAGAAACTGCAACACCGTGTCCTCCAATTCTTTCCTGCATCACAACATCTATCATCTCTTACCAACTGTGCTGGGAGCCCTTGGGACCAAGCTCTACCTGTGGAGAGCTATACCAACTCTGCTGCAATACCATCAGCCCCAGTGGACCCCTTTAAGCAGCAATAGCTATCCTTTGCCGAGTACCACAGGTGGAGTCACGAATATTAGACTTTATTTCCCACTACTCTTTATTTCCCCATTTATTGAATGCCTAGGGCCATGGACCGGGTCACCGCTGCCGTAACACATCCCTCTTAAGAACTGAGCCGACCCGGTAGCGAGTACCCCACAGTCCTAGCGGACGCTCCACTAGCAGGAATTTCTAGGGTTACCATTACAGGGGCAGCTTTGGACTGCCCTTGTAAGGGTGGGACTCTTGGAACCTTAACGACAGGCAGTCTTTTTGATGGTCATTTATGGCCTTTGTTATGCTGCTGGTCATCCCTGCTGGTAATAAGCATTGGCTAAGCTGCTGGGGCAATGCAATAACCAGGTGGTGCAGAGCGTTTCTCACTTCTTGAGTGCTCTGAGACAGGTCTTCTTAGGACTTCATGGCACCCACAACACAGCGGTCCAACTCTTGGCATTAAATCACGGCTCTTCCATGGTCAGCCAGTTCACCATCCAATTTCAGACTTTAGCATCAGAGTTGGAGTGGTCAGTTAAGGTCCTTATTCCAGTCTTCTGGAGGGGGCTTGCTGGTCATGTGAAGGATGCCCTGTCCGATAGGGAGATTCCTGTCATGCTGGAGTGTTATGAAAGGCAATTCAGTACTACAATGGACATAGCGGTCAGAGCACATACAGTGATCTGACAATAACCCAAAATCATAGAACGAGCTCTGAGACGTGGGAACTCTGCAGACCGCAATCCCTAATCCTCTCCAAACAACACTAGAGGCAGCCGTGGATTGCGCCTAACTCTGCCTATGCAACTCGGCACAGCCTGAGAAACTAACTAGCCTGAAGAAAGAAAATAAGCCTACCTTGCCTCAGAGAAATACCCCAAAGGAAAAGGCAGCCCCCCACATATAATGACTGTGAGTTAAGATGAAAAGACAAACGTAGAGATGAAATAGATTCAGCAAAGTGAGGCCCGACTTTCTTAACAGATCGAGGATAGAAAAGGTAACTTTGCGGTCTACACAAAACCCTAAAGAAAACCACGCAAAGGGGGCAAAAAGACCCTCCGTACCGAACTAACGGCACGGAGGTACACCCTTTGCGTCCCAGAGCTTCCAGCAACAAATTAGACAAGCTGGACAGAAAAAATAGCAAACAAATAGCAAAGAAGAACTTAGCTATGCAGAGCAGCAGGCCACAGGAATGATCCAGGGAAAAGCAAGTCCAACACTGGAACATTGACAGGAAGCCAGGATCAAAGCATTAGGTGGAGTTAAGTAGAGAAGCACCTAACGACCTCACCAGATCACCTGAGGGAGGAAACTCAGAAGCCGCAGTACCACTTCCTTCCACCAACAGAAGCTCACAGAGTGAATCAGCCGAAGTACCACTTGTGACCAAAGGAAGGAGCTCTGCCACAGAATTCACAACAGTACCCCCCCTTGAGGAGGGGTCACCGAACCCTCACCAGAGCCCCCAGACCGACCAGGATGAGCCACATGAAAGGCACGAACAAGATCGGGAGCATGGACATCAGAGGCAAAAACCCAGGAATTATCTTCCTGAGCATAACCCTTCCATTTAACCAGATACTGGAGTTTCCGTCTAGAAACACGAGAATCCAAAATCTTCTCCACAATATACTCCAATTCCCCCTCCACCAAAACCGGGGAAGGAGGATCAACAGATGGAACCATAGGTGCCACGTATCTCCGCAACAATGACCTATGGAATACGTTATGTATGGAAAAAGAATCTGGAAGGGTCAGACGAAAAGACACAGGATTAAGAACCTCAGAAATCCTATACGGACCAATGAAACGAGGTTTAAACTTAGGAGAGGAAACCTTCATAGGAATATGATGAGAAGATAACCAAACCAGATCCCCAACACGAAGTCGGGGACCCACACGGCATCTGCGATTAGCGAAACGTTGAGCCTTCTCCAGGGACAAGGTCAAATTGTCCACTACATGAGTCCAAATCTGCTGCAACCTGTCCACCACAGTATCCACACCAGGACAGTCCGAAGACTCAACCTGTCCTGAAGAGAAACGAGGATGGAACCCAGAATTGCAGAAAAATGGCGAAACCAAGGTAGCCGAGCTGGCCCGACTATTAAGGGCGAACTCAGCCAAAGGCAAAAAGGACACCCAGTCATCCTGATCGGCAGAAACAAAGCATCTCAGATATGTTTCCAAGGTCTGATTGGTTCGTTCGGTCTGGCCATTAGTCTGAGGATGGAAAGCCGAGGAAAAAGACAAGTCAATGCCCATCCTGCCACAAAAGGCTCGCCAAAACCTTGAAACAAACTGGGAACCTCTGTCAGAAACGATATTCTCTGGAATGCCATGTAAACGAACCACATGCTGGAAGAACAATGGCACCAAATCAGAGGAGGAAGGCAATTTAGACAAGGGTACCAGATGGACCATCTTAGAAAAGCGATCACAGACCACCCAAATGACTGACATCTTTTGAGAAACGGGAAGATCACAAATAAAATCCATAGAGATATGTGTCCAAGGCCTCTTCAGGACCGGCAAGGGCAAAAGCAACCCACTGGCACGAGAACAGCAGGGCTTAGCCCGAGCACAAATCCCACAGGACTGCACAAAAACACGCACATCCCGTGACAGAGACGGCCACCAAAAGGATCTAGCCACCAACTCTCTGGTACCAAAGATTCCAGGATGACCAGCCAACATCGAACAATGAACCTCAGAGATAACTTTATTGGTCCACCTATCAGGGACAAACAGTCTCTCCGCTGGACAACGATCAGGTTTATTAGCCTGAAATTTTTGCAGCACCCGCCGCAAATCAGGGGAGATGGCAGACACAATTACTCCTTCCTTGAGGATACCCGCCAGCTCAGACAAACCCGGAGAGTCGGGCACAAAACTCCTAGACAGAGCATCCGCCTTCACATTTTTAGAGCCCGGAAGGTACGAAATCACAAAGTCAAAACGGGCAAAAAATAGCGACCAACGAGCCTGTCTAGGATTCAACCGCTTAGCAGACTCAAGATAAGTCAAGTTCTTATGATCAGTCAATACAACCACGCGATGCTTAGCTCCTTCAAGCCAATGACGCCACTCCTCGAATGCCCACTTCATGGCCAGCAACTCTCGGTTGCCCACATCATAATTTCGCTCAGCAGGCGAAAACTTCCTGGAAAAAAAAGCGCATGGTTTCATCACTGAGCAATCAGAACCTCTCTGCGACAAAACAGCCCCTGCTCCAATCTCAGAAGCATCAACCTCGACCTGGAACGGAAGAGAAACATCTGGTTGACACAACACAGGGGCAGAAGAAAAACGACGCTTCAAGTCTTGAAAAGCTTCCACAGCAGCAGAAGACCAATTGACCAAATCAGCACCCTTCTTGGTCAAATCGGTCAATGGTTTGGCAATACTAGAAAAATTGCAGATGAAGCGACGATAAAAATTAGCAAAGCCCAGAAACTTTTGCACACTTTTCAGAGATGTCGGCTGAGTCCAATCATGGATGGCTTGGACCTTAACAGGATCCATCTCGATAGTAGAAGGGGAAAAGATGAACCCCAAAAATGAAACCTTCTGCACACCAAAGAGACACTTTGATCCCTTCACAAACAAAGAATTAGCACGCAGGACCTGAAAAACTGTTCTGACCTGCTTCACATGAGACTCCCAATCATCCGAGAAGATCAAAATGTCATCCAAGTACACAATCAGGAATTTATCCAGGTACTCTCGGAAGATGTCATGCATAAAGGACTGAAACACTGATGGATCATTGGCAAGTCCGAATGGCATCACTAGATACTCAAAATGACCCTCGGGCGTATTAAATGCAGTTTTCCATTCATCTCCTCGCCTCATTCGCACCAGATTATACGCACCACGAAGATCTATCTTGGTGAACCAACTAGCCCCCTTAATCCGAGCAAACAAATCAGATAACAATGGCAAGGGGTACTGAAATTTAACCGTGATCTTATTTAGAAGGCGGTAATCTATACAAGGTCTCAGCGAACGATCCTTCTTGGCTACAAAAAAGAACCCTGCTCCTAATGGTGACGATGACGGGCGAATATGCCCCTTCTCCAGGGATTCCTTCACATAACTGCGCATAGCGGCGTGCTCAGGCATGGATAAATTAAACAGTCGACCTTTTGGGAATTTACTACCAGGAATCAAATTGATAGCACAATCACAATCCCTATGCGGAGGTAGGGCATCGGACTTGGGCTCATCAAATACATCCCGGTAATCAGACAAGAACTCTGGAACCTCAGAAGGGGTGGATGATTAAATTGACAGAAATGGAACATCACCATGTACCCCCTGACAACCCCAGCTGGACACCGACATGGATTTCCAATCTAATACTGGATCATGGGCTTGTAGCCATGGCAACCCCAACACGACCACATCATGCAGATTATGCAACACCAGAAAGCGAATAACCTCCTGATGTGCAGGAGCCATGCACATGGTCAGCTGGGTCCAGTATTGAGGCTTATTCTTGGCCAAAGGCGTGGCATCAATTCCTCTCAATGGAATAGGACACTGCAAGGGCCCTAAGAGAAACCCACAACGCTTAGCATACTCCAAGTCCATCAAATTCAGGGCAGCGCCTGAATCCACAAATGCCATGACAGAATACGATGACAAAGAGCAGATCAAGGTAACGCACAGAAGAAATTTTGACTGTACCGTACCAATGGTGGCAGACCTAGCGAACCGTTTAGTGCGCTTAGGACAATCAGAGATAGCATGAGTGGAATCACCACAGTAGAAACACAGCCCATTCACACGTCTGTGTTCTTGCCGTTTAACTCTGGTCAAAGTCATATCGCACTGCATAGGCTCAGGTTTAAGCTCAGGTAATACCGCCAAATGGTGCACAGATTTACGCTCACGCAAGCGTCGACCGATCTGAATGGCCAAAGACATAGACTCATTCAAACCAGCAGGCATAGGAAATCCCACCATGACATCCTAAAGGGCTTCAGAGAGACCCTTTCTGAACATAGCTGCCAGCGCAGATTCATTCCATTGAGTGAGCACGGACCACTTTCTAAATTTCTGACAATATACCTCTATCTCATCCTGACCCTGACAAAGAGCCAGCAAATTTTTCTCTGCCTGATCCACTGAATTAGGTTCATCGTACAGCAATCCGAGCGCCAGGAAAAACGCATCGATATTACTCAATGCAGGATCTCCTGGCGCAAGAGAAAATGCCCAGTCCTGAGGGTCGCCGCGCAAAAAAGAAATAACAATCAAAACCTGTTGAACTGGATCACCAGAGGAGCGAGGTTTCAAGGCCAGAAATAATTTACAATTATTTTTGAAACTCAGAAACTTAGTTCTATCTCCAAAAAACAAATCAGGAATAGGAATTCTTGGTTCCAACATAGCTTTCTGATCAATAGTGTCTTGAATCTTTTGTACTCTTGCCGAGAGCTGATCCACAAATGAAGACAGACTTCTAATGTCCATCGCTACACCTGTGTACTGAACCACCCAAATGTCTAGGGGAAAAAAAAGGCAAAACACAGTGCAAAGAAAAAAAAATGGTCTCAGAACTTCTTTTTTCCCTCTATTGAGAATCATTAGTACTTTGGGCTTCCTGTACTGTTATGAAAGGCAATTCAGTACTACAATGGACATAGCGGTCAGAGCACATACAGTGATCTGACAATAACCCAAAATCATAGAACGAGCTCTGAGACGTGGGAACTCTGCAGACCGCAATCCCTAATCCTCTCCAAACAACACTAGAGGCAGCCGTGGATTGCGCCTAACTCTGCCTATGCAACTCGGCACAGCCTGAGAAACTAACTAGCCTGAAGAAAGAAAATAAGCCTACCTTGCCTCAGAGAAATACCCCAAAGGAAAAGGCAGCCCCCCACATATAATGACTGTGAGTTAAGATGAAAAGACAAACGTAGAGATGAAATAGATTCAGCAAAGTGAGGCCCGACTTTCTTAACAGATCGAGGATAGAAAAGGTAACTTTGCGGTCTACACAAAACCCTAAAGAAAACCACGCAAAGGGGGCAAAAAGACCCTCCGTACCGAACTAACGGCACGGAGGTACACCCTTTGCGTCCCAGAGCTTCCAGCAACAAATTAGACAAGCTGGACAGAAAAAATAGCAAACAAATAGCAAAGAAGAACTTAGCTATGCAGAGCAGCAGGCCACAGGAATTATCCAGGGAAAAGCAAGTCCAACACTGGAACATTGACAGGAAGCCAGGATCAAAGCATTAGGTGGAGTTAAGTAGAGAAGCACCTAACGACCTCACCAGATCACCTGAGGGAGGAAACTCAGAAGCCGCAGTACCACTTCCCTCCACCAACAGAAGCTCACAGAGAGAATCAGCCGAAGTACCACTTGTGACCACAGGAGGGAGCTCTGCCACAGAATTCACAACACTGGAGGACTTGATATCAGTCTCCACCCACATCAATCTTCGATTTTTACAATGAAAGTTTGAGCAAGTCCAGTGGAGGCAAAGGTTTCGAATGGCTCCAAATTTTGCCAAGCCTCTGGAATCTTCAGCCCAGGTTACGGAACCAGGAGAGGCTATGGAGGTTTCTCGAGCAGAACCCAAGTCTCGTTCCATCCCATCACCTTCAATCTGCCATGGTTGTAGGCAGTTAGGTCATTTTTCCAACAAGTGTCCCTATCGGAAGGGACAACTGTGTCTAGTTGCTATTGGAGGAAGCCCACTAGACACGGTGGCGTTGTCCTCCAAGTTAACCTTTAAAGCGACACTTTCACCACCACCACCCACTACACGGACGTTTGTGTGGACTCCAGGGCTGAAGGCAATTTGATATCTTCTGCCTTCACCCAATGGCACACAATACCGTTGGTGATGCTCACCAAACCAGTTACCATCTGGGTGGTCAATGGGTCCACATTGCCTTTGCAAATCACACATCAGACCATTCCACTCTCTCTGGCCATGTCTCCAGAACATCAGGAGATAATCTCGTTGGTCATTCCTGAGGGTATTGACTAGGTATTGTTAGGGATATCTTGGTTACATCGTCATTCCCCTCATATTTACTGGTCCACAGGGAGCATATTGGTATGGAGTGGGTCATGTGAGGGAAGGTGTCTGAGGGCTCAGGTTCAGGTTGCTATATTTGAGGTCACCGCAGATCTAAACCCCTCCCTAAACATTTCTGGCAATATGCGGATGTGTTCTCCAAGAGGGCATTGGAGACCCTTCTGCCTCATCGCCCTTATGACTATCCTATAGACCTCTTGCCAGGCACAGAGCTACCACAGGGACGAGTTTACCTTCTATCTCTCCAGGAGACTGAGGCCATGTCTCAAATCACTGGGGAACACAATTTTTTAGGAGTTAGGTCAGACAACTGTTCTTAACTAATTTTTGGATGCTGAATCCAGAAATGATCTCAGTTTTTCTCTATCACGTCAAGTTTTTGAACTATAGGATTTTTGTCTTTTCAAAAATATGTAAACTACTGTACCTAAAAAGTGTTTTGTTTTTTTTAAATAGTACAAATATGAACAAAAAATGAAATATATAAGAAATAGGCATGACAAATATGTTTTTTAACACTATCATTTTTTTTTACAAAGGATATATATATATATATATATATATATATATATATATACAAGTATTTAAGGTAAAAATGTACATTTATAGCTTTTTCTGGAGTGTTTAACTTGAGGACAATCACGTTTGATGCTCCAGCAATAGTCAGCCATCATATGTACATCCCATCTACCCTGGTAACGGTCTTCCATAACCCTCAAATCTTGGTGAAATCGTTCACCTTGCTCACCTTTCCGGAAAGGTGGCAAGATGGCAATGCAGAAAATGTAGTTTAATACTCATGTTGCAACCAAGCGCTTTGTAGCTCTCCATAGAGAGTATATTCTTCCTGTCAACAAGTGGCTGATGTAGAATGTTAGGATCTCCAGGTTTAAGACCAGATCTTGGAGGCCAATTCGACTCAACCCAATGCTTTTCTCGAGCTCTGCTATCCCACATACAGAGAAAGCAGGGATACTTTGTGTACCCACGTTGCTGACCAAGAAGGAAGCAAACCATTTTAAGGTCAACACAGATGATCCAATTGTGTGTGTCATATTTTAATAACTCAATAACTCTCTTTACATCTCCATGTTCTTCACGATGAGAGACAGAGTGCCCAATAGGGACTGCACTAAATAAATTGCCATTGTGTAGAAGGACACACTTAAGACTCCGCTTTGAGCTATCAATAAACAGTCGCCATTCATTTGGATTGTACATTGAAAGCCCTAATTCTTGTAGTAAACCAGGAATATTATGGCAAAACACAAAACCGCTGTCACAACGAAAGTACTGCAAAAATGTACTTTCTCTAGTACGAAAGTATGATACCTTCGCTCCTTGTTCAAGTAACTGTTTCTCATTCAGCCTTGATGCTAGTAATTCTGAAGCTTTTTTTGATAAGCCCAATTCACGTGCTAAATCATTTAACTCGTGCTGATCAAATCCCTTACGAACTGAATCCTTGTGAATTTCAAATTCCGCATCATTGCTGTCATTGTGTTCGTCAACATCACTCAGAACTTCTAGAGATGGTAGCTGTTCGAAAACTGGCACTGGAATTTCAGCTGAATGAGGCATTGGTCTGATAGCTGACGGTAGATTTGGATATTCTATTTTACTTTTATTTTTCCTGTTAAATCCTGATGTTTTCACTAAACAGAAGTAACAGTCTGTGGAATGACTTTTTTGCTCTCTCCACACCATGGGGATACCAAATGCCAACTTTTCACATGTTCCTTTGGTCCACAGTCGTAAACTCTCAACACACTGCTTGCACACTATGTGAGGGGCCCATGGCTTATCTTGATCACCGAGTTTTACTTTAAAATATGCAAAATATGCTTGTTTGACAAATGCACTGATGTTTGCCCTTTGAACTGGAATGGTGAAAACACCACAAATATAGCAGAAGGAGTCAGGGTTGTTTAGGCATTTACGACAAGAGGAAAAAGGAGCAGACATGATCTGAAACAAAGGAAATATGTACATATGTAAATAAAACACTGAGATGGAAAGTTACAAGCTTTGAAAACTAACAAAGAAAAAAATCATAAAAGATATATAAATTACAACTAGGCGCCCAATGTAAAGAGAAAAGCTATCACAAATCCTATTTATTCCTACTATGATACATTTTTTATGTAAAGATATTGATAAAATTATGACGTATTGGGAGCTGCACACACCTCTCACCACACTGTCTCAGTTGTGACTACTCTTACAAGTTGCCACGTAGCTCTATATGAGTCGAATTGTAATCAGATAACAAGTCTTATTACAGATATCAGTGCAATTGTGCTTCTCTGGCAGGTAAGTTGTGGCGGAAAAACTTGACGTGCAAGAAAAAAACTGACTACATTTTTGGAATCAGCATGCCATTTTTAGTATAAATCAGCTCAAAAACCTAACTCAACAGAAATTTTTTTTCAAATTGTTCCATCTGGCAAGAAGGTTTATTAGGAAGTCAGTGTCTCTGGCAGGGGCTGGCTTCTTCTTTATTCAGAAGAAGAATGGGGTACTACGTCCATGTATAGAAATGTTTGAATACTATTACCATCAAAAACAAATACAGGCTGCGAGGAGCTATGGTATTTACTAAAGTAGATCTGTATGATGCATACAACTTGATACGGATTCGTGAGGGGGATGAATGGAAGACCGCGTTTAACACACGAGACGGCCACTATTAGTATCTGGTGATGCCGTTCGGCCTTTGTAACGCTCCTACCATCTTCCAAGACTTTGTTAACGACTAGTGATGAGCGAATATACTCTTTACTCGAGGTTTCCCGAGCACACTCGGGTGTCCTCCGAGTATTTTTTAGTGTTTGGAAATTTAGTTTTTATTGCCGCAGCTGAATGATTTACATCTGTTAGCCAGCATAAGTACATGTGGGGATTCCCTAGCAACCAGGCAACCCTGGTTCATCACTATTAACGACGTCTTCCAGGAGTTGTTATCCACTTCAGTGGCTGTCTATCTAGACAATATTCTTATCTACTCTCCAGCTATTGATACCCACCATAAGGATGTCTGCAAGGTCTTCAAACTCCTGCGTGCCAATTCCCTGTATGCCAAATTGGAAAAGTGTGTGTTTGAGCAGGATTCCTTACCTTTCCTAGTCTATATTATCTCAGCCAAAGGTTTAGCCATGGATCCTGCCAAACTGGAGTCCAGGATGAATTGGCAGGAGCCACACTCCCTTAAAGCTGTAAAGCGCTTTATGGGGTTCATCAACTATTACTGCCAATTCATCCCTCACTTTTCTACCTTAGTGGCGCCAATGGTATCCCTCACCAAAAAAGGAGCTAATCCTAAGGTGTGGTCAGAGGAGGTCTCCAAGGTGTTTACCTCCATAAAGGTTCATTTCGCTAGGGCTCTCGTGCTACATCGCCCCAATGTGGATAAGCCCTTCATATTGGAAGTGGATGCTTCTTCTGTCGGTGTCGGAGCTGTCCTGCATCAGAAGGATGCTCAAGATCATAAACATCCGTGTTTTTTGTTTTCTAAGACCTTCACACTGGTGAAGAGAAACTATTCCATTGGGGACAGGGTGTTATTTGGGGTGGATACATCTCCTAGACGGGGCTCGATTCCCTTTCCGACCACAAAAACCTGCTGTATCTGCAGATGGCTCAGCAGTTAAACTCTCGCCAGGCAAGATGGTCCTTAATCTTCTCCCAATTTAATTTCACCCTTCATTTTCTCTCTGGGGAGAAGAATCTCTGTGCCAGTGCTCTATCCCATTCTGTTGTCTCATCTGAGGAGCAGGACGAGCCTCGGCTTATTGTCCCATCGGAGAGTCTGCAAATGGTAGCTTGACTCAGTGACTCTGGGCAAGACTCTGGTACCACTAAATCTGCAGCCGGAGGTCCTCTCTTAGGCTCACATGTCTAAGTTGGGTGGACATTTCAAGACTAAAAGGACGTCTGAGCTTCTGTGAGGTAACATTGGTGGCAGCGAATGGCTCGTGATGTTGGGGACTACGTCAAGGCATGTGCCTCCTGTGCCAAGAAACAGCCTTCCCAGCAGAGGCCAGCTGGTTTGTTACATCCCCTGCCGGTGGCAGATAGGTCCTGGAAGATGGACTTCATTAAGGGCTTGCCCAAGTCCCATAACAATACAGTCATCTGGGTAGTCACCGACCATTTCTCCAAGACATTACATTTAGTTCCCCTTCCGCGGGTACCATCGGCAAGGACTTTGGCAGTGCTTTTTGGCATCTTCCATCTACAACATGATCAGTTACCGGCTTCCCCAGTTTGCTTCTGGAGAGAGCTCTGTCAGCTGCTCAGTATTGAGCTTAATCTCTCTTCAGCATACCATTCCGAGACGAACGGGTTGATTCATACTCATACTGTTACTAGCATCTCCAAACTGCTGCCCATACCACATGCCCTTCTCCAATATGGCCGCTACGGGGTGCGCATGTGCTCTGGATTCTCTTCTGCTTGCGTCTCTGAAGGCATCCAGGTGATGCAGTGAAGGTCACTGACATCGCAGGAAACTTTTCCTTGACCTAAACCATCATTGGATAGCCTGAATTTATGCAGATGCAGCCGGGTACCTGCCCTCCTGTGCTGTACTGACCGTGAAACATCCGTTTTCAGCACCTGGGCAGGAGGAACAATATAAATAGAGAGACAGCACACCACCTTACACTGCCCCTGAAGAAGCCCAGTACATGAAATGTGTATTGGTGCAAATTCATGGACGTCCATCCGGCACCTTCCCACATGGGAAATCACTACATGCACTTTCTCTGTAAATTTTGCACTTAAGGAAAGAGCTACACACAGCTCCTTCTTTTTTCCCTCAACTTGCCTGACTCTTTCCCAATAGAGGAGTTAATACATGATTGTCCCTTGTACCAATTCTGCTTCTGCAGATATGCATAGTAACATTTTTGCAGCATTGTCTGTTTAATGCCGCACCATAGTTGCATTCTCACTAAATGATCAGCATTGGTACAATTGGGTCTGTGGTATCAGGCAAAAAATGTAATGACCCACTTTGGTATATTTACAATATTTGTGCAAGTCTTTGCATTTGCTGGATGTGACATTCAGTTTACTTTTTTGCCTCCTTACCAAATACCCCTTTGAATCACGGTCTGTTTTTTATCATGATTTAATAAAATTTTATATCAGTACTTACCGTGTCCTAGACATTCTCTTTATAGGGTTATATGCTCCATTCTCTTGTAAGTTGCAGATTATGTAGGGGGTTGCCTCCAGTCCATAACTATACCCATTGTGTCAATCTTGTCAAGACACTGCAGTTCATTTCCCTGGCTGGGAACACAGCCTCAGTGATCGGCAGTAACCTCAGTGATGTCGCCACTAGTCACTGATGCTGTGCTCGCAGTGGCTCAGTCACCAGTGGTTCTCAGCCTGGACAGTCACATCTTGGCACCATCCAGGTTGAAAACTGTTTATTCTCCAGACGTGGATTATGGCATGGGACAGAATGATGGACAGGTGAGACATTTTTTTTTTTTTTTGTTGTTTTTTATTTGAGTTTTATTGTAGGAGACTAGGGATTCAATGGAATGGGCGTTGATGTGAGCATGGTTTAATTTCCAATCATTAAAGAAGTCTGAGTCATTCTTTCAATTAAAGGACTTTATTATGGATGTGTGTATTTACAATATAACTATAGGATTAGTAATGGAGAGGTGTCTTGTAGATGCCTCTCCATTACTAAGCCATGGGCTTGATGTCACCTGACAATACAAAGATGACACCAATCCCACAAATATTACCCCAATTGCCACCACTACAGGGCAAGCAGGAAGAGCAGGAGAAAGCAGTAGAATTGGCACATCTAAGAGATTAGCCTTTTCTGGTTGGCTGTGACCTGCTATTTTTATGCTGGGGGGACCAGTATTCATGGCCACTTACCAGCTTGAGAATATCATCCTCCCAGCTGTATGCTTTAGCTAGGCTGGTTGTCAAAAGTGGGGGAAGCGCATGCTGTTTTTTTTTATTATTTATTTAAATAATTTAAAAAATATGGCATTGAGACCCCTCTATTCTTGATAACCAGCCTTTCTGACTGCTGAGGGTTGCAAGAAAAAATGTTTCAGGATGATCCTCTAAAAATTATGATCAAAGGCTGCCAATTTATCCTATAAAAGTTTTTAGTCACGGCTGCCCGAAGGTCTTCTAAAAACTAGGAGTGAGGGCTGCTCAATTACTCTCTAAATATAATGAGTAAGGGCCCCCGTCTGACGCCTAAAAATTATGAGCAAGGGTGCATGTATACCCTCTAACAATTTTGAATAAGGGCCGCATGATGACACAGTTGATATGGTTGAGGTTGTACATAGCCCTGAAAAGGACTTTTGTTTTAATGTTGCAAAAGTAGTACACAAGTACTGAAATAGCAATTAAACACTACCTATAGGCCTGCTCTAACCTAAGTTCTCCGCCCTAGATAAGCTTTCCCTGATCTGCTTCCAAAGGAAATTGTACCGAGCATCGCATCACTTATATAAGACCCGACGATGCGATGCGACCTGCCAATCACATTAATACCAGTAACATCATTGCTACAGCATTACCGGGTATGCAGGCAATTCCCACATATTTAAATACAGATACCACTGCTGCATATCAGTATAGCCTATTCGTAGGGAAACACCCTATCATGGACATGAACAATAACAGGGAACAACTCCAATATGCAATAAATCCTACAGAGAACAAACAACGGAGTATCAGAGAACCCAATAAGCGTAACAATCAAAAAAATATAACAAATTTTATTAAATATCATAATTACATAAAAATAACAGAAATCACAAACAAGGGACACGTATGGTACATGTACGACAGACAACTACCACTGCAGTAACACCACGAGTATAGAGAGGGAACTAGTTCAACAGTAGCTATAAGGAGCACATAAGTCCGTAGTTAACTTATTAGTAAAGTGCATAGTGCTCCTAAAGTGCATACATCAACCTCATATCGCCCTATACATAAGTATCAAATCAGACCTAACATAGGTTTTTACCTACTTTTGCAGCACTATGCACTTTACTAATAAGTTAACTACGGACTTATGTGCTCCTTATAGCTACTGTTGAACTAGTTCCCTCTCTATACTCGTGGTGTTACTGCAGTGGTAGTTGTCTGTCGTACATGTACCATACGTGTCCCTTGTTTGTGATTTCTGTTATTTTTATGTAATTATGATATTTAATAAAATTTGTTATATTTTTTTGATTGTTACGCTTATTGGGTTCTCTGATACTCCGTTGTTTGTTCTCTGTAGGATTTATTAATTCCCACATATTTATTGGCTATTCATAAGCCGGGGTGGGGACTCGAACATTGTGCTTGAGCACCCGTGATACTCGATTGAGTAATGAGCATGCCTGAGCATCCTCATGTTCTATTGAGTATCGAGCAGTGGCGAGTACGGTCGCTCATCACTAATAGTAACATCCATGTGCACGTAGTTTCATACGTACTGTGCAAAGGATTCCATGACAATAGTTTTGATGGGAGATAGCGGATAGTGTGTTCCATGTAGAGAACGTTTGATAGAGTACCCTTAGAGTACGCTTGTACAAAGGGGTGGCTGTGTAGGGCCATAATAGATTGAATCCCATCATTAAACTCCAATTTAATACGGTCTTCCCTCTAATATCCCCAATGCACTCAGTTGAATGCCTTCTGTGCAACAAACAAGGAACAGAGAAGGAATGCAAGGTCTACCTGACACAGCTTTATTTAGGAATCCACTTCAGTAGATTTTTATTACACTGATAAGTAATTGATACTAGACTAATGAATGAATTTATAGTAACAGCTTTGTTCAAACATAGTCTTATTTTCCCTTACTTTTTTATTGCAATTGAATAGTGTCGCAGTCTTTAAGTCTTTATGTTCACATGTGCCAGATACAGTCTAGTTCCTCATTCTGGAATTTGAAAGGGGAAAATAATTAGTGTTCTCCAGTAAGTGGATGAAATTACCAAATCTTATCTGCATGCTTAGTAAAATGTCTGTGGGGATCCTGCATGGAAACTGACCGGTAGCTTGTATTTTCAAATCTGAGCATGTCAATTTATGCTTTCAATTTTTAATGCAGATTTCATCTTTGAAATGGATAGAATGAAATCCACAGAGAAAATGTGACAAATCCATATGTAACTGTCAATGTTGATGCTGATTTGACACAGATATTTTTTTCTGGTCAATTTATGTCCCATATGAATTTTCCCTTAACTGCTATTTGTTATAAAAAAAGATGCATTTGTTATTTTGCTTAATATTTGTATAGCAATCGAGTGATTTTTTTAATTAAAAAATGCATGTTCAAGCTAAAAAAGCAATTCAGCTCATAGAATCCATTGTTGTTAGAACATAATCTTTACATCTAAAGTTTCTCAAAATGTAATTATTGGAAGGAATTGAATATGTTGACTTCATTGCAGAAGAAGTGTGTTCTGTATCTCAGCTGATTTTTTTCAGATAAGGAATCAATTTATTTCCAATAATAGAAACAGGAAGAAATAAAATGTAAAGTCTCAGATGATACACCACAAATATTTGTCCAGCTCAGGAGGAAGCTTGTTGTTTTAACCTCAATTCCCTGAGCTTGACTTTTTTATGTATTCTATATATGGTATATTTTTATGGTTTCAAACTTTTTTATACTTTTTTTTATTAGTCATTAATGGCTCAGCATTATCACAGTATGACTTATTTTAGGTTTCAAAATTATACATTTGTCACTTCACAGTCACATTTCACTCGCATGGTATATTTTAGAGATTTGGCAAAGCTCAAGAGATGTAAAAGAAATATTGAAAAAAAAATGCACGTAATGGGCCAAAAAATTGTCCTTATGGTGCCATATTATTAAGTTATTCTACTATAAAAGTTATGATGGAAGGATAGATTAACAATATTAGTTTTGATGTAGCATGCCATGCAGGATTGGCCAAGCAAGTGTACACCCTGAGCCATGGTATAGGATATATAAAAATTAGTGATGGGTGAGTAGAAATTTGTAGGAATATTTGAGATCAAAAGCAAGCCCACTTTTAATATCACCCCTTGGTAATACTTCTCCTTTAGAAATAGATTGCATACTAGAAAGTCAGAACTGTTCCCGTGCCTTAATATCCATGACCAAAAAATTGCTGAAAAACCAACAAGACAATATCAATACGCAATATAGAAACAGTCAGCAGTAATATGCACTTCCAATATCAATATACCAAAGCAAAAGGCAAAGCATGAAGGTAAAAAAGTGAGTATAAAATAACGGAAACTTTATTAGTAGTGATGGAGGAGCACTTAAATGCTTGGGTGCTTGTTGCTCGGATTGAGCAAATTGGATTATTCGGTTACTCTATCCGAGCAACGAGCCTAATGTAAGTCTATGGGAAACCTGAATATTTTTACCGCAATCCCCCCAGGGGTCCTTTTAAGGTCTAAAAACGTCTGAAAATGAGGGAAACACTGCTCAAATGACACAGGAACATCATGGGGATTGCCCCTGAAAGCATTTCTGACTCCAAGGTCACAGCTGTAAGCAATGTTGTCTGAGTTTCACGCCATTTTTACATGTGCAAAAATGAAGTATGTTAAGGTACATGCTATCCAGGGTAATGACTTGTATATAAGGCAAAATAATTATCCCAGACCAAAATGTTCCTCCATCACTTGGGCTATGTTCACACGCTGCGTTTTGGATGTGTTTTTCAACTTTAACATTGTTTTCGCCCTATACATATGCAGTCACTGGTGTTGTGAATTCAGCTCTTTGGTTCCCTCCGGTGGTTGTAGGTGGGAATGCAGTTGTCTCTGAGTCACAGTCCTGGCCAGGTGTATCTGATGATTACAATTTGGACTGGGATATTTAGGTGTGCAGGATACTTTAGCCCTGGCCAGTTGTCAATGTTCCTTGTGAAGTGATGGATCACTTTCTGGCTTCTCCTGCTTGCTGCCAAATTCAGCAAAGATAAGTGTTTTTTTTTTTTTTTGTATCTGTGGCACACTGCTGTGTGCTTGTTTCAGTTTTATTCCTGCTCTGATTGTAGGATTCACTGGAGTTGCAGATTTACGCTCCTACATCTAATAGTTAGATGTAGGAAGTTTTTGTAATTTCTGCTGTGGATGTTTTTGAAGGGTTTTTTACTGACCGCACAGAACTCTGTCCTATCCTGTCCTATCTAGCTAGTGTGGCCTCCTGTGCTAAATCTTGTTTTCTGCCTGTGTATGTTTTTTCCTCTCTGACTCACCGCCAATATTTGTGGGGGGCTGTCTATCCTTTGAGGATTTTCTCTGAGGCAAGATAGTATTCCTATTTCCATTTTTAAGGGGTAATTAGTCCTCCGGCTGTGACGAGGTGTCTAGGTGTGTTAGGTACACTCTACGGCTACTTCTAGTTGCGGTGTTAAGTTCAGGATTGCGGTCAGTACAGTGGCCAATTTCTCCACTGAATGTTCTCATGCAGCTCCAAGCTCGCAAAACCCGACTTTGTCAAAAGTCGGGTCGGGTTAAATCGACCGATTATTTTGAAAAGTCGGGGGCCGACCGAAACATGAAACCCAATGCAAGTCAATGGGGAATCAAAGTCGGCAGTGAGTGGAGGACAGGAAAACACCTACAGTGCCCATTTTAATGCCAAAAACATCAATTCTTATTTCTTAAGCTTGTCATTCTTAATTTACTTTATAATAATAGTTAGGCATTGAAAACAGGGTGTCATTTGGCTAAAGTTGTGGGGGGTAGGGCTGGCTCAAGATTTTCGTGGGCCCAGGAAACGCGGAATACGTCACAGCGGTGGAGCAGGGAGAGGTAAGTATTTCAACTTTGCAAGTGCTGTGATCCTGAGCAAGCAGGGGGGCCCACTCATTGGCACTTGGCACTGGCACAGGGCCCCTCATAGTACGGCGGTTTGTTTGACGGGGGTGGCGCCTCCCACTGCCAGAGACACTTTTGCGTACTATGAGGGGCCCTGTGCCAGTGACGTCGCCAACAAGTATGCCCCCCCACCTGATGAAGGAACCTGCACTTTCATCTGCACCTTCCTCTTTGTCCGGTGTAAGGTGGTATAGTATGTGGGAAGGGGAACCTGACTTTCAAATTTTTCAAATAGTATCTATTGGGTTTACATTATTCTCAGAGAGAAAGCGGGCGGCGCGTCATACGGCCTAATGATGAGTATCACTGTTATTGAATAGACTCATGAGCCGGTTATGACACCCTGCACCATAAAAAATTACTGTTGTGAAAATCCCTGCAATATCAAATAATGAGGGACTAAGGTGCTAGGGATGACTCTGTGATTTTGTGGCTCAGATACATCTGTACGGACATAATGTGATTGCATATATATATATATACACAAGAGAAAAATCAGGAGTATGCAAAACTTGCACATAGTGCCGACCCTTGCTCTCTACTGTTTTTAATAGGATTGGGGGGATGAGGTTTTCCTTAGTTATAGGATTGATCTCTGTATAGATATTAGGGGACCCTTCAGAACTGCATTTTGGGTAGAAGGGTTAACATCCACTGCAGGGTTTATCTAGGGACCCTAGGGCAAGCCATCGTTTAGCGGGGCGCCATAACGCTCCCCCTAGGGTGCCAACCCCTGCAGCTAGGTAAGCATCAGTACAGATAACTTAATAGGATTCAGTAAAATCCTCCCCTAAGCAGTGTTTTTTCACCATTTTTTTTCACTATTATTTGCACTTTTGTTTTTCTACGGTGATTTATTGTGTCAGTAGCCACAGGTAGGCGTCATTTTAAAGAGTCTTAATGAAAAATCGAGTTTTATGGGAAATATTTATGATGAACCTGACTTTTAGCAGGGTCAGATTCAGGCTGTGTAGAGTGCAAGGGGAATGTAGTGTTCTGGGTCAATGTACCAGCAGACTCATCTAGCAGTGGCTGGGCAATGGGCAGGATGAGGAGGAAACACAGATATAGGCCCAAATAATAAAGTAGGCTAAATGCAGTTCAAAATTGGTAACATGACTAAACAGGTGGCATAGCTTTGTTAGTGGAGCACAACTGTAATGAGTGGCGCAGACACAGTTAGTAGGCCCAAAATAAAAAAAAGTAGGCTAAAAGCAGTTCAAAATTGGTAACAGGACTAAACAGGCGGCATTGCTTTGTTCAGTGGAGGACAACTGTAATGAGTGGCGCAGGCACGGTTAGTAGGCCCAAAATAAAAAAGTAGGCTAAATGCAGTTCAAAATTGGTAACAGGACTAAACAGGCGGCATAGCTTTGTTCAATGGAGGACAACTGCAATGAGTGGGGCAGACACAGTTAGTAGGCCCAAAATAAAAAAGTAGACTAAATGCAGTTCAAAATTGGTAACAGGGCTAAACAGGCGGCATTGCTTTGTTCAGTGGAGGACCACTGTAATGAGTGGCGCAGACACAGTTTGTAGGCCCACAATAAAAAAGTAGGCTAAATGCAGTTCAAAATTGGTAACAGGACTAAAGAGGCGGCATAGCTTTGTTCAGTGGAGGACAACTGTAATGAATGGTGCAGACTCAGTAAGTAAGCCCAAAATAAAAAAGTAGGCTAAATGCAGTTCAAAATTGGTAACAGGACTAAACAGGGGCATTGCTTTGTTCAGTGGAGGACAACTGTAATGAGTGGAGCAGACACAGTTACTAGGCCCAAAATAAAAAAGTTGGCTAAATGTAGATCAAAATTGCTAACAGGACTAAACAGGCGGCCTAGCTTTGTTCAGTGGAGGACAACTGTAATGAGTGGCGCAGATACAGTTAGTAGGCCCAAAATAAGAAAGTTGGCTAAATGCAGTTCAAAAATGGTAACAGGACTAAACAGGCGGCCTAGCTTTGTTCAGTGGAGGACAATTGTAATGAGTGGCGCAGACACAGTTATTAGGCCCAAAATAAAAAAGTTGGCTAAATGTAGATCAAAATTGGTAACAGGACTAAACAGGTGGCCTAGCTTTGTTCAGTGGAGGACAACTGTAATGAGTAGCGCAGACACAGTTAGTAGGCCCAAAATAAAAAAGTAGGCTAAAAGCAGTTCGAAATTGGTAACAGGACTAAACAGGCGGCATAGCTTTGTTCAGTGGAGGACAACTGTAATGAGTGGCGCAGACACAGTTAGTAGGCCCAAAATAAGAAAGTTGGCTAAATGCAGTTCAAAAATGGTAACAGGACTAAACAGGCGGCCTAGCTTTGTTCAGCGGAGGACAACTGTAATGAGTGGCGCAGACACAGTTTGTAAGGCCACATTAAAAAAGTAGGCTAAATGCAGTTCAAAATTGGTAGCAGGACTAAACAGGCGGCATTGCAAGTGCATGCTGGTTAAATGTCTAAGCATGCACGTTGTATTTAAATTTTGAAGATTCTTCCCTCTGCTAAAGGTCTTTGAGCATTTCTTTCAGATACCTTTTGACTGATCATTCGGATCTTACTTAAATAATTGCTACACTGCACTCTTCCTACTATGGAATACCTTTTCAGGCATTGCACGCTGTGCTACTTTCACCAGATGGCCACGCTGTCCTAAAACTGTTTTTGTTTTTGACAAATGTTTTTGGCCTGATACGGGCCTACCTGATGACAGCTGTTGCAATGTAGAAAGCTGCTGCGGATCATCCTCCTCTGCTTCTGAGCTACTGGCAGCAGCACCCTCTTCCCCCAATGGCTGCCAATCTGGGTCAACAACTGGGTCATCTATCACCGAATCTGACCCTGATGAGACGGGGAACCATAGTCTCATCAGGGTCAGATTCGGGCTCAGTACACTGCGAGTGCAATGTAGTGATCTGAGTCAATGGAACAGCATTATAATCTAGCTGTGGCTGTGCATCAGTGCACTCCATGTCCGATTCATCTTGTAATGGGCAGTTAACAATTTCCCATTCTAACCCAGGCACGGTATGTGTAAAGAGCTCCATGGAGTAACCTGTAGTGTCGCCTGACGCATCCTTCACTTTTGGTTTGGGTGAAGGACACAAAGAAACGTCTTGTTCCTGACCGGGAGCATCCACTGACGACTCGCTGCTTTTATATTTGGAACTTTCTGAAGAGGAGGCGAAAGAGCTAGAGGCTGAGTCAGCAATGAAAGCCAAAATTTTTCCTGCTGCTCCGGCTTTAAAAGCCGTTTTCCTACTCCCAGATAAGGGAGCCTTCAAGGCCTTGTGTAGCCAGATGATGATGCTGGCTCAACACCTCCAGCCTTAGGTACTATTGTGCTTTTGCCACTACCACCAGATGCACCACCACCACCATCAGTACCAGCTCGCAACCACCACCCACGGGCTCTTCCACCTGACTTCCTCATTTTTTGGAAAATCTAACCAAAATAACAACCGTTATATGGAACTGTAAAACAAGGTAGAAGGAGTATATAAATGTGTTGAGATTTTAAATCTCCCATTTTTGGGGGAGACTGAACAAAAAATCAGGCCCTGTGCAAAAAACAACACAATGTAAGTGGCTGAAAGTGGCTGGCTGATATACGACAAACTAACAGGACAGAAGTAAATCCACTTTGTGAGAATTTGAGTCTCCCCTTTTTTTTGGGAGACTGAACCACAACGTAGGCCTAGTGTATATAACAACACAATCTAAGTGGCAGAAAGTGGCTGACTGATATACGACAAACTAACAGAACAGAAGTAAATCCACTTTGTGAGAACTTGAATCTCCCCTTTTTTTGGGGGAGACTGAACCACAACTTAGGCCCAGTGTATATAACAACGCAATCTAAGTGGCGGAAAGTTGCTGGCTGATATACAACAAACTAACAGGACAGAAGTATATCCACTTTGTGAGAATTTGAATCTCCCCTTTTTTTGGGAGACTGAACCACAACTTAGGCCCAGTATATATAAGAACACAATGTAAGTGGCAGAAAGTGGCTGGCTGATATACCACAAACTAACAGGACTGAAATATATCCACTTTGTAATAATTTGAATCTCACCTTTTTTGGGGGGAGACTAAACCAAACCTCAGGCCCTGTGCATAAAACAACACAATGTAAGTGGCAGAAAGTAGCTGGAAGACATATTAAAAAAATACAAGGACTGTAGTACAATTTCAATATCCCTCTTTTTTTTGGGAGACTGAACCACAACTTAGGCCCAGTGTATATAACAACGCAATCTAAGTGGCAGAAAGTGGCTGGCTGACATACGACAAACTAACAGGACAGAAGTATATCCACTTTGTGAGAATTTGAATCTCCCCTTTTTTTGGGAGACTGAACCACAACTTAGGCCCAGTATATATAAGAACACAATGTAAGTGGCAGAAAGTGGCTGGCTGATATACCACAAACTAACAGGACTGAAATATATCCACTTTGTAATAATTTGAATCTCACCTTTTTTGGGGGGAGACTAAACCAAACCTCAGGCCCTGTGCATAAAACAACACAATGTAAGTGGCAGAAAGTAGCTGGAAGACATATTAAAAAAATACAAGGACTGTAGTACAATTTCAATATCCCTCTTTTTTTTGGGAGACTGAACCACAACTTAGGCCCAGTGTATATAACAACTAGTGTTGAGCATTCCGATACCGCAAGTATCGGGTATCGGCCGATACTTGCGGTATCGGAATTCCGATACCGAGATCCGATATTTTTGTGATATCGGGTATCGGTATCGGAAGTGTAAAATAAAGAATTAAAATAAAAAATATTGTTATATTCACCTCTCCGGCGGCCCCTGGACATCAGCGGGAGGATCCGGCGTCCGGCACGGCTTCTTTCTTCAAAATGCGCGCCTTCAGGACCTGTGGAATGACGTCCCGGCTTCTGATTGGTCGCGTGCCGCCCATGTGACCGCCACGCGACCAATCAGAAGCCGCGACGTCATTCCTCAGCTAAAGTCCTAGAATGAGCGCCTTCTAGGACCTGAGGAATGACGTCGCGGCTTCTGATTGGTCGCGTGGCGGTCACATGGGCGGCACGCGACCAATCAGAAGCCGGGACGTCATTCCACAGGTCCTGAAGGCGCGCATTTTGAAGAAAGAAGCCGTGCCGGACGCCGGATCCTCCCGCTGATGTCCAGGGGCCGCCGGAGAGGTGAATATAACAATATTTTTTATTTTAATTCTTTATTTTACACTTTAATATGGATCCCAGGGCCTGAAGGAGAGTTTCCTCTCCTTCAGACCCTGGGATCCATGAGGATACATTCCGATACTTGATGTCCCATTGACTTGTATTGGTATCGGATATCGGTATCGGCGATATCCGATATTTTTCGGGTATCGGCCGATACTATCCGATACCGATACTTTCAAGTATCGGACGGTATCGCTCAACACTAATAACAACGCAATCTAAGTGGCAGAAAGTGGCTGGCTGACATACGACAAACTAACAGGACAGAAGTATATACACTTTGTGAGAATTTGAATCTCCCCTTTTTTTTGGGTGACTGAACCACAGCTTAGGCCCAGTGTATATAGCAACACAATGTAAGTGGCAGAAAGTGGCTGGCTGATATACCACAAACTAACAGGACTGAAATATATCCACTTTGTGATAATTTGAATCTCACTTATTTTTTTGGGAGACTAAACCAAACCTCAGGCCCTGTGCATAAAACAACACATTGTAAGTGGAAGAAAGTGGCAGGCTGATATACCACAAACTAACAGGACTGAAATATATCCACTTTGTGATAGTTTGAATCTCACTTATTTTTTTTGGAGACTAAACCAAACCTCAGGCCCTGTGCATAAAACAACACAATGTAAGTGGCAGAAAGTGGCTGGCTGATATACCAGAAACTAACACGACTGCAGTATATCCACTTTGTGATAATTTGAATCTCACCTTTTTTGGGGGGAGACTAAACCAAACCTCAGGCCCTGTGCATAAAACAACACAATGTAATTGGCAGAAAGTGGATGGAAGATATATTAAAAAAATACAAGGACTGTAGTACAATTTCAATCTCCCTAACATGATCTCAGAACAAGTATGGCAGCAATAAAAAGGACTGCTGCACACAAAAGTCTGGACAAATAAGCAAGAGAACTGTGCAGAAAGGAGCAACAGGATTTTTGCTTTTAAATAAGCAGTTGGTTTGCACAGCGGCGTGCAAACAGCAATGCAGCTATCAGGGAGTCTTATAAGGCAGCCTAATAAGCTACAGAGCTGATGCACAAAAATATAGCCTCCACTGTCCCTGCAAACAAATGGTGGTGTTGGACAGTGGAAATTGCTATAGCACAAGCAGTTTGGTGGTTAATCTTCCCTCCCTAACTATATCCCTTCTTCTGATGAAGCTGCAGCAACCTCTCCCGATGCTAAGATCGGCAGAAGTAAGATGGCGGTCGGCGTGCATGCCACTTTATAGCCCCTGTGACGCCGCAGAAAGCAAGCCAATCACTGTCATGCCCTTCTCTAAGATGGTGGTGACCTATGGTGGAGACCTATGTCATCACGCTGCCCACACTCTGCTTCCTCTTTCATTGGCTGAAAAATGGCGCTGAAAGCGTCATACGAAACGTGACTTTGGCGTGAAGATCGCTGACCTCATGGCCGATCCCACACTAGGATCAGGTCGGGTTTCACGAAACCCGACTTTGCCGAAAGTCGGCGATTTTTGAATTTGTCCGATCCGTTTCGCTTAACCCTAGTGATAACATCCATCCCTTCCCATGCAAACCCCTTTCCTCCTTGTAATTACATGTGTGTCCTACTCCTGCTTCTGCCACATATACAGTACATCATGGTCAACAAGCTAGAAACAATGTTCCATTCATTAATATTTCCCATCTGAGGCAATTGTGATGAGACCTCCTTCCTGCATCAACCATGGTATCATGCCCCATGGGCTAATGTTTGGAAACACTATGTCTATGCCTTCACATTGGGCACTGGAACTGCCATGCTAATAGTCTAGATTCATAATTGTCTGGCTCTTGAGGCCTCCTTCCTGCGTCAACCATAATACAGCTCCTTGGGTTAATTTTTTGAAGACACTATGCCTGCACATTGTGCAGTGGCAGTGGAACAACAAGGACAGTAGTCCAACCTTTTGAATTGTGAACCCCTTGTGATGATGATGTGTGGCTTCTTCCTGTGTTTACCAACACATAGTTTTTTACCGCCTGCTTTTAAACAATCATGCACCCATTTCAGCCTTTTCCTCAGGCCCCCAGACCGCTTTGTAGGATCCTGCATAAAATTACTCGTATTTCCCATTGACTTGCATTGGACTCACTACTCGTTACGAATACCCGAGTATTAAGACCTTCTCATTACGAGTATAGTGAGTCCGAGTATTTCACTGCTCGCTCATTCCTAGTGGACAGCAAAAACACATCCATTTTGGGACAATTCCTAAGGAAATTTTATTTTATGGACATGACCCATATTTTACAATGCGTTCACGTTTCAGCTCTAAAAATGATACTTTAATGTAAAAACAAAAGAAGATGGTTATGAATGGTCAAAGTGAATAGAAATTGTGTTTACCATTTACCATAACTGTCTACAAAATAATTTCCTTTTTCCAGATAAACTGAAAACTTTTCTTTGTTGAAACTGACTCAAGAACAACATTTTGACCTTCAGTCTCATGTGTAATGTGTGAACAACAAAATCACTTGTTAACAGCACTATGCATACAGTTCACATCCCTTTGCAATACATAAAATAAAATGACTAAAATCAGCGACTGGCTCAGAGATGCAATCTTTTTTCACTTACGACTTCTCTTCTGCACAATCACTTTATTGAAGTGGGGCATGTATAACCATCGAGATTCAAAGACAATCTTACAGAAACACCTGAAGGTATTATTCATAAAGCACTCCATCTTACAATGGCAACCAAAGCACGCTACAGATAGCTTGTTGAAGTGCAGAATTTTAATGCAGTGAAATGTTGAAGCCCTTTTCCTAAGGGGAAATGACATTATTTATTGAGTACATTAGCAAGGTTTATAACAAACAGCCTTGATGCTACTCTGTGCCCATTAGCGAGACAGTTTTATGATCATTTTTACAGAGTTATGTTATTAATAGCAAGACGCTGGCTGCTTCAATGTAAAATAAATATATATGATAAAATTCAATCTGATGATGATATAGACAGAGGTGTACAATATTATTATTTCACAGGGAACAGGCAAAAAACAGATATTCAATAATCAACTGCAAATGTTTTGTCAATTCAGTTTCACTTTGTAAGAACCAAGAAACCATTCCGAAAACAGACACATTAATATTTGCATTAACCAATATCGAAATATGTTATTTGAAATAAGTTTGATTTGATTTTCTGTGTCACGAACCTAAAATATGAAATGAAATATGTAATGTTATTTTTTCTCATTAAGAATAGATTGATACACCATTCCTACTATGCAAGTAGACTCAATATTTTTACGTATTTTTGTAATTTTCACAATTTTTGTTTTTCATTGAGAAGTTGATAGCGAAAAAAAAAACTCTCCCTACACTCACACTGCTGCTGGATTTGTGATTGGCAAATTTTCGTTTTGGAAAAAGAACAAGAAATGAAAACCAAAAATGAAAACTTGCCATTTCATGAAGTGGTTAAAGAGAAATTACCAAAGGGTTTTTAGGTGTAGATAGGTTTAGAAAGAACCTCTCACACATAGCCCTCATTTGACATCTTTAAAATTACGAGTGAAATTTGGATTTAAGACTGAACAAATTAAGTAGAATTGGGACTCCTGAAGTAAATGTATAATACATTATAAAACTGTATAAACTTGCTTAAACAGTCAAAAAATGTAATCTAAAAATGTAGAACCCATAACTTTATAAATGTGTTTTAAATAACATTTTGCTTAAAAAGATTACATGTAAAACAACAGAATTCAGAATTCTATACTTCTATTGCAATAACTAATACTTATATTCTTTCATGTAAAACATCAAATATACTAATAATTTAATCTAAATGTCACTCACACTTAAACCGATTCTACCGTGTAATAAAATGGTCTAAGTGGTTGTGAGAAGTATAATAAATCATGTTTAAATACATAATTGGATAACAAACATTCACATGGTATATTCAAGCTTGTGCTTGATTGATTACCTTAATTTAATTAAAGAGGTAGCAAACACAGAAATTTAAGTAAATCGAACTTAGGTGTATAACATTTGTGAACAACATTAAAATGAATTTGTCATCAGGTTTATATAACCCAAACTAATGCCACATATGTTAGGGTCCTGTAATAATGGCTACATCCATAGTTCCATACTAGAGATAAATGGAACAGACAAAATTCAAAATTGCCTGTTCGTGGAGGTTTTTCCTTGAAAGTCGACTTATGGAAAAATGATTCTTCACAATTTTAATATCACTTATTATGCTTCAGGCTTTCTCTAGATGCCAGATAATAATAAACACAATATGTAAAAATGAATAAAGATCCTTATTAGTGATGAGCGAGTATACTCGTTGCTCGGGTTTTCCCGAGCATGCTCGGGTGGTCTCCAAGTATTTGTTAGTGTTCGGAGATTAAGTTTTCATTGCGGCAGCTGAAAGATTTACAGCTACTAGATAGCTACTAGATTACATTAAGATTACTTTAGATAGCTACTAGATTAAGTGTTCATTGCTTCAGCTGAATGATTTACAGCTATTAGCCAGGCTGAGTACATGTGAGGGTTGCCTGGTTGCTAGGGATGTGGGGATTCCCTAGCAACCAGGCAACCCTCACATGTACTCAGCCTGGCTAATAGCTGTAAATCATTCAGCTGAAGCAATGAACACTTAATCTGCGAACACTAGCAAATACTCGGAGGTGATCCAAGCGTGCTCAGGAAAACCTGAGCAACGAGTACACTCGCTCATCACTAATCCTTATTACTGATGAGTGAGCACTAAAATGCTTGGGTACTCGTTGCTGAAGTCAAGAAAATCGACATGAGTAATGAGTATAATGGAAGTCAGTTGGAAACTTGAGGATTTTTCAGGCAGCCCTCCCTCGTAGGTCAAAAGTGGTCTAAAAATTGCTGAAATCGATGGAAACAGCACTGAAATGACATAAGAACAGCATGGGAAGACCCCTGGAAGCATCTCTGAATCCCAGATCGCTTCTGGGAACAATGTTGTTAGAGTTCCGACACTTTTACAGACTGACAATAAAACATACAAAACCAAAGATAAAAAGAAGTTTACTGGATAAAATATTAAGAAACATTCTTTCCAGGATAATATTAATGCTCTTTGACACTTTGGGCTATGTTCACACACACACACACACACACACACACACACACTGTTTTGCTGCGTTTTTACAAGTTTACATTGCTTTCAATGGTGTAAAAAGCAATCAACAGGTTATCATTGTATTACCTTATCTGGTCATGTGTTGTGTGAGACATAATCAGATACATCCTGTTTAGTTTCTGAAGGAGTGACTCTGAAAGTCACAAGTTTTGTTTCAGGGCCATTGGGCGGCCATTACAATTTGTAGAGGGCCATCAGGCAGTCCTTTCTTTTGATAGAGGGCAAGCAGTCTGCCCTCACTATTGTTAGAGGGCCAGCAGGTGGCCTTCACTAAGCATTTTTGGAGGGCCAGCTATATTTCTACTGCAATATAATGTATCCATCTGATCTAATAACAGCACAAATACTTCCACCTCTACCTCTTACATACAGATGCCACAGAGAAACAGTGAATGGACACATTGAATCAGTTAATTTAACCTGTTTTGTAGAATTTCTGAGAACAGATCACCATTAAAAACTCAAATCTGTCCAAGAGTGCGTGGAAAAAAGCAGCAGCAAGGATTTGAATTTATAAGGCAATAATCCCTGATTAGGTGCCTATCATAAGATATCCCTGCTGCCACATTTCACTGAAAACATATTGACTACAAGGTTAAAAACCTTAGTCACGAAGTGTATAGTTTAAGACAAAATCTTTATTAACATACATAAAACATACAAATATTAAAATAGTGCCTCACAATCAGATGAAATACTCGATTTTAGAGCTACCTCCATTAGCTCCGCTTCTTCAATGTCTGACGTGGGCACCTCTAATCAGGGTACTGAAACGGTCTCATGGAATAAGCGTACCAGATATCTAAATCTCATGAATTTTTCAAAAAAAGACCGTATCAAAGAAATGATAAAATGAAGGTAATTAATTTATCATCACATGTGTTGTCTGATGAGCAGACGTCCATTTTGAAAAGGGCCTCACTTTTTGTCACTCTTTTTCTCTAGATGCATTCACATCAGTGAAAGATATACATCTGTTTTCAAGAAAGCTTATTTTAAAGAAACTGCATCATAAGGGGCAAGGGGATTTGACTTTGGACACTGAGGTTGAGAGGGAAGCTTTGGCAGATTTTGAAGCCTTAGAACTGGAAAGCAACCCCACCGAGGTGAGTGGTTTTCCGAACCATTTGGTTGGGAAGCCCAAGAAATTTACTTCATTCAATATGTGCCCAGCAGTAGAGGTCTTTGCACGGCTGGTCACGAATGACATTGAAGAATTGGCAGGCAGTGGGTTTGGTCACTCTAATATCAGACAGTCGGATAGGAGGGCACTTGATATTTTGAAAGGGTGGGGCGATGTCGTATTCAAACAAGCCGATAAAGGCAGAAATTAAGTGATATGGCCCCATACCCTGTATGAGAAACAGGCCTATAAGTTACTGGACAATAAAGATTGCTATAGGAAGTTGGCCACCAATCCTTTGAGATCATATCAGGACGAACTGAGTGACATGTTGGAGAGGGCATTTTTGGATGGCATAATCCCTAAAAGATTATGGGAACTGGTTAAAAATATGCACCCAAGAATGCCTACTCTATACTTATTACCAAAAGTGCACAAAGATCCCGTAGACCCCCGGGAAGACCAATTGTGCCTGGCAATGGGGGTCTATGTGAGGTTGTCACTCACGTCCTTGACTATTACCTCAAACCGCTGGTTAGCCAGTTGCCCTCCTTCATTAAGGATACTACAGCGGCTCTCCATAGGATGGATAACCTTCAGCTCGGCACTGATAGTGTTATGGTTACCGCCGATGTGGAGGCGCTTTACACCTCAATTAGGCATGTGGATGGAGTTAGGGCGGTGGCATGGTTCCTCGAGTCCAGTAACTTGGAGAGGAGATTGACTTTGTTGCTGTTAGAGTTGTTAGAGTTCGTACTTACACATAACGTATTTGTATTTGGGCGGAGCACGTATCTGCAGCTCCAGGGCACCGCCATTGGCGCATGCTGTGCCCCCTCCTACGCAAATCTTTTTCTGGGGGCATGGGAGAGGGAGATCTTCATGAGCAACCCCATCCCCCAGAGTCATCTCATCCAGGAATGGATGAGATATATTGATGATATCTGGTTTGTGTGGGAGGGTAGCATTGCAGAGCTTAATGCCCTCATGGAAAATTTAAATCAAAATGAGGTGAACATCAAACTTACTTTTAAGTATGGTAGATCGGTGGATTTTCTGGATCTGCAGATACGTTCCTGCCCTGATGGGGAAATCATCACCAATGTTTTCCGCAAGGAAACAGCTACAAATTCATTGTTGCATGCCCAGTCTGCACATCTGCCCTCCACTATTAGAGGGATTCCCATTGGGCAATTTTTACGGGTCCGCCGTATTTGCTCCAATGAGGCGGACTTCGAGGCACAATCGCATGAACTGACCGAGAGGTTCGTGCAACGTGGTTATAGCCGAAAAACGATTAGGAGGGGTTTGATGCGAGCAAGGAATACATCTAGGAATGCTTTATTATATAACAACATACATAGTAACATAGTAACATAGTTAGTAAGGCCGAAAAAAGACATTTGTCCATCCAGTTCAGCCTATATTCCATCATAATAAATCCCCAGATCTATGTCCTTCTACAGAACCTAATAATTGTATGATACAATATTGTTCTGCTCCAGGAAGACATCCAGGCCTCTCTTGAACCCCTCGACTGAGTTCGACATCACCACCTCCTCAGGCAAGCAATTCCAGATTCTCACTGCCCTAACAGTAAAGAATCCTCTTCTATGTTGGTGGAAAAACCTTCTCTCCTCCAGATGCAAAGAATGCCCCCTTGTGCCCGTCACCTTCCTTGGTATAAACAGATCCTCAGCGAGATATTTGTATTGTCCCCTTATATACTTATACATGGTTATTAGATCGCCCCTCAGTCGTCTTTTTTCTAGACTAAATAATCCTAATTTCGCTAATCTATCTGGGTATTGTAGTTCTCCCATCCCCTTTATTAATTTTGTTGCCCTTCTTTGTACTCTCTCTAGTTCCATTATATCCTTCCTGAGCACCGGTGCCCAAAACTGGACACAGTACTCCATGTGCGGTCTAACTAGGGATTTGTACAGAGGCAGTATAATGCTCTCATCTCATCAAGACCTCTTTTAATGCACCCCATGATCCTGTTTGCCTTGGGAGCTGCTGCCTGGCACTGGCTGCTCCAGGTAAGTTTATCATTAACTAGGATCCCCAAGTCCTTCTCCCTGTCAGATTTACCCAGTGGTTTCCCATTCAGTGTGTAATGGTGATATTGATTCCTTCTTCCCATGTGTATAACCTTACATTTATCATTGTTAAACCTCATCTGCCACCTTTCAGCCCAAGTTTCCAACTTATCCAGATCCATCTGTAGCAGAATACTATCTTCTCTTGTATTAACTGCTTTACATAGTTTTGTATCATCTGCAAATATCGATATTTTACTGTGTAAACCTTCTACCAGATCATTAATGAATATGTTGAAGAGAACAGGTCCCAATACTGACCCCTGCGGTACCCCACTGGTCACAGCGACCCAGTTAGAGACTATACCATTTATAACCACCCTCTGCTTTCTATCACTAAGCCAGTTACTAACCCATTTACACACATTTTCCCCCAGACCAAGCATTCTCATTTTGTGTACCAACCTCTTGTGCGGCACGGTATCAAACGCTTTGGAAAAATCGAGATATACCACGTCCAATGACTCACCGTGGTCCAGCCTATAGCTTACCTCTTCATAAAAACTGATTAGATTGGTTTGACAGGAGCGATTTCTCATAAACCCATGCTGATATGGAGTTAAACAGTTATTCTCATTGAGATAATCCAGAATAACATCCCTCAGAAACCCTTCAAATATTTTACCAACAATAGAGGTTAAACTTACTGGCCTATAATTTCCAGGTTCACTTTTAGAGCCCTTTTTGAATATTGGCACCACATTTGCTATGCGCCAGTCCTGCGGAACAGACCCTGTCGCTATAGAGTCCCTAAAAATAAGAAATAATGGTTTATCTATTACATTACTTAGTTCTCTTAGTACTCGTGGGTGTATGCCATCCAACCCGGTAATGAGAAGGGAGAGTAGGAATCAGGTGCGACTGATCACGGGGTACCACAATAAATTGTTTGAATTTAGAAAGATTGTGGAAAAGCATTGGGGTGTTTTACATACTGACCCAGTTTTAAAGCAGATCTTGCCAGTTAGACCCGCTATAGTTGCCAAAAGGTCTAGGAGTATCCGTGATATTTTGGTGCATAGCCACTACGAGCAGAATAAAAAACAAGGCACTGGCAATGACTTGGTGGGTTTTTTCCCTTGTTGGCCTGTGCCAACTGTGTACAAAGTAAGAACTTTACCAATTTTGATGGATCCAAAACATTTGGGATCAGGAAGCTAATCTCCTGTACATCTAAGGGGGTAATTTACCATCTTACCTGCCCGTGTAAGAAGATATATATTGGCCTCACGACTAGAGAGCTTAGGGTGCGGGTTCGGGAGCATTTCCTCGATATAGAGAAGGCTAGGATGGCGGAGGATATTCTGAGCCTCAAGACCATTCCGAGGCATTACAGAAAATTCCATGATTGCAATCCCCGCTTCATGAGTGTAAGGGGGATAGATTTGGTCAATATGGGCCCTAGGGGAGGCGATCTGGGTAGAACTTTGGCGCAAATTGAGAGCCGTTGGATCTACCGGTTGGGTACCCTGGCCCCACAGGGTTTAAATGAAAATTTCGGTTTTGGATCCTTCTTGTGATTTTTTTTTGTCTACCTTTTGAGCTTCTTGTGTACATATAGGTATACTGTTGGTTAGTCAGTCATTTTATAATATTATTTTAGTATTTGTCTTATTGGTGTTTTTTGGTTAGGCGTTTAGGTTTTGTTGGTGTTTATGGTGTTTGGTTCGGTTTTAATTTTGTGTATTACCTTCCAGATTCCTATGGATATGTTTTCTGTGGACACGTATACCACCAATCGGGTGACATGATTTGGAGATGACAGCAAGAGGACTTCAAGCACCTTTTGGAGATAACATCGGGTCGCCACCATGAGCCAAGGACTTTGGATGAAATATCGGGAGATTCTTGTTGATATACTCTCTGTGGACATATATATCACTGTCTGGGTGATATAGATATAACAGTAAGGGGAGTGTATGAATCAGAGTATCTTGTGGAGACAACATCGGGTCGCCACCAAGAGGCAAATATTATCTTATGGGTGGATTTTTTTCATATGACCATGGTGACTAGAGTGTTTATGGGATGTCTTCCAGTCTACAGTCCAAGATATAATGGGCTTTGTTCCCTAAAATGGTCCTCAGGAGTGGAAGTTCTATGGATTGAAGTTGAAGATTGGGGTTGTACGAAGAAAATAATGTATGCTCACTGTTTAGATATTTTATATCCAACAAGGAGCACTGTCTAGTAATTGGTTGGACTTATTTAAGCCATTGGGGTCTATGGTGGATTCCCAAGCCACCAGTGGATTAGCTGCATCGTTCTCTCGTCTGACCAATGTCTATGTATGTGGGTGTCTTGTGGTGGCGGGCGAGGGTATTTATTACGACGGCCCCAACTTTAGTTACACCAGTAGTGACAATATTTTGTGGATCATTGAGCATGGGGATTTTTTTCATTTGCTGGAGCGTACTACTCTGCATTGTGCAGGAGGCGATGGTGCACTCTGGGACCCCGTCCTGCAGGGGGAGTGGTAGAGGCTCCTTGCTGATCCTTGGTGCGATCAGGGTTTTGTGGATTGCTCCAGGATTATGAAGTCCCGTGTTTTGATTTAGACATAGGTTGAGCCTCCCGGGTTGAGGTACCCACAAGAAAGGGGTGAGGATCCTGATATGGCATCAGCAGCGCTGCGGTGTGGCGTTGACGGTGTGCCACTTTGTGCACGCTGCGCGGTCATTGAGGAATCCGCATTACGGTGGATCGCGATATGGTATCGGCAGCGCTGCGGTGTGGCGCTGGCTGCGTGCCATTTTGTGCGCGCTGTGTGTTTTTTTTTTTTTTGGTGGAGTCTGTGCTGCGACGGCTCCGAGTGTGCTAGTGGCGGCGTTCTGGTGGGGCATTGGCAGCGTGCCATTCTATGTGCGCTGGACGTTCGAGGTAGAGCGGATCCTTGGGAGAATTGGTCACAGTGTGGGAGGGACGGAACCACCTAGATGTGATGTGTATGTGACCGCCCCTTATTCCCCATTGGTTAACGAGTGGTGTGTGTGTCCCGGGATGACGTACTGGGGATATCCCCCGATAAGGAATCTGATTGGTTGGCTTTGATTTTAAATGTTCTAAGTTGCCTAGCCTTAGACACGCCCCCTGGAGGAAGCAGATGCGAAACGCGCGTCGGGGTAATCAAGGTGTAGCGTGCCACGAGGCAGGACGACAGTGACACAGGTAATATGTACCGGGCAGTGCACCCATGAAGTCTAGAAGGCATATGGTCACTGGATACATTGGTAGCATGATTTATTCCATGAATAGTGATCTATAGATGGAGACCTTTCGGGTTTTTCTTGACAGTTGTTTCCGCCGTGCAAATAGGAGGATGGGGCACGACTCCTATGTGCAATATGATTGTTTTTTTCAGTACTGCACTGTTTGCACTGAGATATTGATCTCGGGTTTTTAGGTATATCTCGATTATGGGGATTAACCCATTGTGTGAAGAGCAGGCAGCTTTGTGCACTAAACTACATAGGGTCTCTGTATAAACACTACAAAAGGATATGGTTAAATTGGAAGGTCATATCTTTATTATGGTGATGATTGTAAGGGATATTTATCCATTGAGCTTTAAGAAATTATAAAATACATTTAAAAGAGTACATACCTGTGAGTTTTGCCGCTCACCTTGATCGAGTATTTCATCTGATTGTGAGGCACTATTTTAATATTTGTATGTTTTATGTATGTTAATAAAGATTTTGTCTTAAACTATACACTTCGTGACTAAGGTTTTTTACCTTGTAGTCAATATGTTTACATTGATTTTGGAGTGTGGCCCATTGGTGACTTGAGGAAATGGGTTGGTGCGTCTTGTTCATTATGCCACATTTCACTGTAGACCAATTGCAGATAAGAGTGGTATTATTATAGAATATAGAGGGGATTTTATCCGGCCCTGAAAATATATTTTCTTGCACATGGCAGCAACAAACTATGAAGGACTGCAAACACCACTGACAGCTTTAATGAATTTCTGAGTACAGATCACCCCTTAGTGACAGAGCCAATTTTTTTAAATCTGACCAGTGTCACTTTATGTGGTAATAACTCTGGAATGCTTCAACAAATCCCAGTGATTTTGAGAATGTTTTTTCATAGCATATTATACTTTATGATAATGGTAAATTTAGGTCGATATGTTTTGTGTTTATTTATAAAATTATCAGACATTTGAGAAAAATGTAAAAAACAAAAATATAGCAATTTTCAAATTGTGAATGATTATCTCTTTAATTCAAATAGTCATACCACAGAAAAACATTAATAAATACAATTTCCCTCTTGTCTGCTTTACATCAGCACCATTTGTAAAATGTTTTTTTTATTTTGTTAGCATTTTAAGAGGTTTAAAAATGTAGCAGCAATTTTTCATTTTTTTCAAGGAAATTTACAACATTTATTTTTTTAGGGACCTATCCATGTTTGAAGTGACCCATATATTGGGAGATCCCGCAAAGTGATACTATTTTAAAAACAGCACCCCCTGACATATTGAAAACTGCTGTCAGGTATTAACCCCTTCATGACCCAGCCTATTTTGACCTTAAAGACCTTGCCGTTTTTTGCAATTCTGACCAGTGTCCATTTATGAGGTAATAACTCAGGAACGCTTCAACGGATCCTAGCGGTTCTGAGATTGTTTTTTCGCGACATATTGGGCTTCATGTTAGTGGTAAATTTAGGTCAATAAATTCTGCGTTTATTTGTGATAAAAATGGAAATTTGGCGAAAATTTTGAAAATTTCGCAATTTTCACATTTTGAATTTTTATTCTGTTAAACTAGAGAGTTATGTGACACAAAATAGTTAATAAATAACATTTCCCACATGTATACTTTATATCAGCACAATTTTGGAAACAAAATTTTTTTTTTGCTAGGAAGTTATAAGGGTTAAAATTTGACCAGCGATTTCTCATTTTTACAACGAAATTTACAAAACCATTTTTTTTAGGGACCACCTCACATTTGAAGTCAGTTTGAGGGGTCTATATGGCTGAAAATACCCAAAAGTGACACCATTCTAAAAACTGCACCCCTCAAGGTACTCAAAACCACATTCAAGAAGTTTATTAACCCTTCAGGTGCTTCACAGCAGCAGAAGCAACATGGAAGGAAAAAATGAACATTTAACTTTTTAGTCACAAAAATTATATTTTAGCAACAATTTTTTATTTTCCCAATGGTAAAAGGAGAAACTGAACCACGAAAGTTGTTGTCGAATTTGTCCTGAGTATGCTGATACCTCATATGTGGGGATAAACCACTGTTTGGGCGCACGGCAGGGCTTTGAAGGGAAAGAGCGCCATTTGACTTTTTGAATAAAAAATTGGCTCCACTCTTTAGCGGACACCATGTCACGTTTGGAGAGCCCCCGTGTGCCTAAAAATTGGAGCTCCCCCACAAGTGACCCCATTTTGGAAACTAGACGCCCAAGGAACTTATCTAAATGCATAGTGAGCTCTTTGAACCCCCAGGTGCTTCACAAATTGATCCGTAAAAATGAAAAAGTACTTTTTTTTCACAAAAAAATTCTTTTAGCCTCAATTTTTTCATTTTCACATGGGTAACAGGATAAAATGGATCCTAAAATTTGTTGGGAAATTTCTCCTGAGTACGCTGATACCTCATATGTAGGGGTAAACCACTGTTTGGGCACATGGTAAGGCTCGGAAGGGAAGGAGCGCCATTTGACTTTTTGAATGAAAAATTATCTCCATCGTTAGCGGACACCATGTCGCGTTTGGAGAGACCCTGTGTGCCTAAACATTGGCGCTCCCTCACAAGTTACCCCATTTTGGAAACTAGACCCCCCAAGGAACTTATGTAGATGCCTAGTAAGCACTTTAAACCCTCAGGTGCTTCACAAATTGATCTGTAAATATGAAAAAGTACTTTTTTTTCACACAAAAAATTCTTTTCGCCTCAATTTTTTCATTTTCACATGGGCAATAGGATAAATTGGATCATAAAATTTGTTGGGCAATTTCTCCCGAGTACGCTGATACCTCAAATGTGGGGGTAAACCACTGTTTGGGCACACGGCAGGGCTCGGAAGGGAAGGCGCGCCATTTGACTTTTTGAATGGAAAATTAGCTCCAATTGTTAGCGGACACCATGTCGCGTTTGGAGAGCCCTTGTGTGCCTAAACATTGGAGCTCCCCCACAAGTGACCCCATTTAGGAAAGTAGACCCCCCAAGGAACTTATCTAGATGCATATTGATCACTTTAAACCCCCAGGTGCTTCACAGACGTTTATAACGCAGAGCCATGAAAATAAAAAATAATTTTTCTTTCCTCAAAAATGATTTTTTAGCCTGGAATTTCCTATTTTGCCAAGGGTAATAGGAGAAATTGGACCCCAAATGTTGTTGTCCAGTTTGTCCTGAGTATGCTGATACCCCATATGTGGGGGTAAACCACTACTTGGGCGCACGGCAGGGCTCGGAAGGGAAGGCACGCCATTTGGCTTTCTAAATGGAAAATTAGCTCCAATCATTAGCGGACGCCATGTCACGTTTGGAGAGCCCCTGTGTACCTAAACATTGGAGATCTCCAAGAAATGACCCCATTTAGGAAACTAGACCCCCAAAGGAACTAATGTAGATGTGTGGTGAGGACTTTGAACCCCAAGTGCTTCACAGAAGTTTATAACGCAGAGCCATGAAAATAAAAAAATAAAAAATATTTTCTCAAAAATGATCTTTTAGCCTGCAATTTTTTATTTACCCAAGGGTAACAAGAGAAATTTGACCCCAAAAGTTGTTGTCCAGTTTTTCCTGAGTACGCTGATACCCCATATGTGGGGGTAAACCACTGTTTGGGCACATGCCGGGGCTCGGAAGTGAAGTAGTGACGTTTTGAAATGCAGACTTTGATGGAATGCTCTGTGGGCGTCACGTTGCGTTTGCAGAGCCCCTGATGTGGCTAAACAGTAGAAACCCCCCACAATTTACCCCATTTTGGAAACTAGACCCCGAAAGGAACTTATCTAGATGTGTGGTGAGCACTTTGAACCCCCAAGTGCTTCACAGAAGTTTATAATGCAGAGCCGTGAAAATAATAAATACGTTTTCTTTCCTCAAAAATAATTATTTAGCCCAGAATTTTTAATTTTTCCAAGGGTAACAGGAGAAATTTGACCCCAATATTTGTTGGCCAGTTTCTTCTGAGTACGGTGATACCCCATATGTGGGGGAAAACTACTGTTTGGGCACATGCCGGGGCTCGGAATTGAAGTAGTGACGTTTTGAAATGCAGACTTTGATGGAATGCTCTGCGGGCGTCACGTTGCGTTTGCAGAGCCCCTGATGTGGCTAAACAGTTGAAACCCCCCACAAGTGACCCCATTTTGGAAACTAGACCCCGAAAGGAACTTATCTAGATGTGTGGTGAGCACTTTGAACCCCCAAGTGCTTCATAGAAGTTTATAATGCAAAGCCGTGAAAATAATAAATACGTTTTCTTTCCTCAAAAATAATTATTTAGCCCAGAATTTTTTATTTTCCCAAGGGTTACAGGAGAAATTGGACCCCAAAAGTTGTTGTCCAGTTTCTCCTGAGTACGCTGATACCCCATGTGTGGAGGTAAACCACTGTTTGGGCACACGTCGGTGCTCAGAAGGGAAGTAGTGACTTTTGAAATGCAGACTTTGATGGAATGGTCTGCGGGCGTCACGTTGCGTTTGCAGAGCCCCTGGTGTGCCTAAACAGTAGAAACCCCCCACAAGTGACCCCATTTTAGAAACTAGACCCCCCAAGGAACTTATCTAGATATGTGGTGAGCACTTTGAACCCCCAAGTGCTTCACAGACGTTTACAACGCAGAGCCGTGAAAATAAAAAATCATTTTTCTTTCCTCAAAAATGATGTTTTAGCAAGCTTTTTTTTTATTTTCACAAGGGTAACAGGAGAAATTGGACCCCAGTAATTGTTGCGCAGTTTGTCCTGAATACACTGATACCCCATATGTGGGGGTAAACCACTGTTTGGGCACACGTCGGGGCTCGGAATTGAGGGAGCACCATTTGACTTTTTGAATACGAGATTGGCTGGAATCAATGGTGGCGCCATGTTGCGTTTGGAGACCCCTGATGTGCCTAAACAGTGGTAACCCCTCAATTCTACCTCCAACACTAACTCCATCACACCCCTAACTCTAATCCCAACTGTAGCCATAACCCTAATCACAACCTTAACCACAACCCTAATTCCAACCCTAACCCTAAGGCTATGTGCCCACGTTGAGGATTCGTGTGAGATTTTTCAGCATCATTTTTGAAAAATCCGCGGGTAAAAGGCACTGCGTTTTACCTGCGGATTTTCCGTGGATTTCCAGTGTTTTTTGTGCAGATTTCACCTGCGGATTCCTATTGAGGAACAGGTGTAAAACGCTGCGGAATCCGCACAAAGAATTGACATGCTGCGGAAAATACAACGCAGCGTTTCCGCGCGGTATTTTCTGCACCATGGGCACAGCGGATTTGGTTTTCCATAGGTTTACATGGTACTATAAACCTGATGGAACACTGCTGCGAATCCGCAGTGGCCAATCCGCTGCGGATCCGCAGCCAAATCCGCACCGTGTGCACATAGTCTAATTCTAAAGGTATGTGCACACGCTGCGGAAAACGCTGCGGATCCGCAGCAGTTTCCCATGAGTTTACAGTTCAATGTAAACCTATGGGAAACAAAAATCGCTGTACACATGCTGCGGAAAAACTGCACGGAAACGCAGCGGTTTACATTCCGCAGCATGTCACTTCTTTGTGCGGATTCCGCAGCGGTTTTACAACTGCTCAAATAGAAAATCGCAGTTGTAAAACCGCAGTGAAATGCGCAGTAAAAATGCGGTAAATCCGCCATAAATCCGCAGCGGTTTAGCACTGCGGATTTATCAAATCCGCAGCGGAAAAATCCGCAGAGGACCAGAATACGTGAGCACATACCGAAACCCTAACACTAACCCTAGCCCTAACCCTAACCCTAACCCTAGCCCTAGCCCTAGCCCTAACCCTAGCCCTAGCCCTAACCCTAACCCCAGCCCTAACCCTAACCCTAACCCTAGCACTAGCCCTAAACCTAACCCTAGCCCTAACCCTAGCCCTAACCCTAATTCTAGCCCTAGCCCTAGCCCTAACCCTAACCCTAACCCTAGCCCTAACCCTAACCCTAGCCCTAACCCTAACCCTAGCCCTAACCCTAACCCTAACCCTAACCCTAACCCTATTCTAACATTAGTGGAAAAAAAAATGTATTTGTTTTATTGTCCCTACCAATGGGGGTGACAAAGGGGGGGGGGGCTGTCATTTATTACTTTTTTATTTTGATCAGTGTGATAGATTATATCTCAGTGATCAAAATGCACTTTGGAACGAATCTGCCGGCCGGCAGATTCGGCGGGTGCACTGCGCATGCGCCCACCATTTTGGAAGATGGCGGCGCCCAGGGAGAAGTCGGACGGACCCCGGCAGGATTGGTAAGTATGATGGGGTGGGGGGGAGCAGGCGGGGGGATCGGAGCATGGGGGGTGGATCGGAGCGCGGGAGAGGTGGAACGGAGCACGGGGGGTGGAACGGAGCACGGGGGGTGGAACAGAGCACGGAGGGGTTGAACGGAGCACGAGGGGGTGGATCGGAGTGCAGCGGGGGTGATTGGAGCACGGGGGGGTGATTGGAGCACGGGGGGAGCGGGCAAGAGCACGGGGGGAGCGGAGCACAGGACGGAGGGGAACCGGAGCAGTGTCCTCGACAGATCGGAGGGCTGGGGGGGCGATCGGTGGGGTGGGGTGGGGGCACATTAGTGTTTCCAGCCATGGCCGATGATATTGCAGCATCGGCCATGGCTGGATTGTAATATTTCACCAGTTATAATAGGTGAAATATTACAAATCGCTCTGATGGGCAGTTTCACTTTCAACAGCCAATCAGAGCGATAGTAGCCACGGGGGGGTGAAGCCACCCCCCCTGAGCTAAACTACCACTCCCCCTGTCCCTGCAGGCCGGGTGAAATGGGAGTTAACCCTTTCACCCGATCTGCAGGGAAGCGATCTTTTTATGACGCCACATAGGCGTCATGGGTCGGATTGGCACCGACTTTCATGACGCCTACGTGGCGTCATGGGTCGGGAAGGGGTTAATGTCTTGCAAAACAACAAACCCCCAAAAAAAGGGTGGCATACTTAGGTACAGGGGTGGGCTCCTCTGCTGAGTTTCAGACATAGTAATTTGGCGCTAAGTATTTACTGGTGTCAATATAGGACACTGACCCTGACTATTTTAACTAGCATCATACATGTCAAGAAATTGGTATTGACAGTGCCAGGCATTGAAGGATGTCAGCGCATAGAGTAAACATTGTTGGAGCTGTGAGAGATAATTTTGCAAGTGGTAGAGCACTGTTTGAGCTGGGGGGGGAACTCTCTTGTGGCCGGCGGTACAGGCCCAGGGCCCCTCATGTTACAACGGTATGTCTGACGTTGGGTGCGCGCCACCACCGCCAGAGACACTTTATTGTACTATGAGGGACCCAGTGGCAGTGCTGTCGACCAAAAGCGGGCACACCCACCTCTTCAGACAAACGGCACTCTCACGGGTGCTTGTGCCAAGTGGCGAGACCACTGCCCCGTGGGGGGAGTTAGCCCATTTAGGGAGGTGTAAACATGTCATATGCTGGACAAACAGCTGCTGCAAATTAAGAGATTGGAACAGTCAGTAAGACCAGTCCACAAGCAAGACCTTTTTATAGGAAAGCTAGGTGTCAGCCGGGAAAGGTGGGGCAAAATAATTAGAAATCCATAAGTGGTTCATTTTAATGAAGGTTAGATCATCAACATTTTGGGTAGCCAGATGAGTCCTTTTTTCGGTCAATATTGAACCAGCAGCACTGAATACTCTTTCTGATAGCACAATAGCTGCTGGGCAAGCAAGCTCCTGCAATGGATATTCTGCCAATTCTGGCCAGGTGTCTATTTTGGATGCCCAGTAATCAAATGGGAATGACGGTTGAGGGAGAAAATCGATAAGGGATGAAAAATAGTTAGTTACCATACTGGACAAATGTTGTCTCCTGTCACTTTGAATTGATGCTGCAGTACCTGTCCTGTCTGCGGTCATTTCGAAATCACTCCACAACCTGGTCAGAAAACCCCTCTGTCCAACGCCACTTCTGATTTGTGCACCTCTAACACCTCTGCCCTGTTGCCCCCTGCAGCTTGTGTGAGAACCATCACCGGCGCTGTGTGCTGGGAATGCCTGAATCAAACGGTCTACAAGAGTTGCTTGTTTGGTTGCTAATATTTGTTCGAGGTTCTCATGTGGCATGATATTTTGCAATTTGCCTTTATAGTGAGGATCAAGGAGGCAGGCCAACCAGTAATCGTCATCGGTCATCATTTTAATAATGCATGGGTCCCTTTTGAGGGTACGTAAGGCATAATCCGCCATGTGGGCCAAAGTTCCAGTTGTCAAATCTGCGGTTGTGCTGGGTTGAGGGGCAGTTTCAGGCAAATCTACGTCACTTGTCTCCCTCAAAAAACCTGAACCCGGCCTTGCAACGCCACCAGTTGCTATTGGCCCCGGAGAAGCTTCCTCATTCAAAAAATACTTATCCCCATCATCCTCCTCTTCCTCCTCCTCTTCGCCCGCTACCTCGTCCTGTAGACTGCCCTGACCAGACAATGGCTGACTGTCATCAAGGCTTCCCTCTTCCTCGGCTGCAGACGCCTGCTCCTTTATGTGCATCAAACTTTGCATCAGCAGACGCATTAGGGGGATGCTCATGCTTATTATTGCGTTGTCTGCATTAACCAGCCGTGTGCATTCCTCGAAACACTGAAGGACTTGACACAGGTCTTGTACCTTCGACCACTGCACACCTGAAAACTCCATGTCTGCCATCCAACTGCCTGCCCGTGTATGTGTATCCTCCCACAAATACATAACAGCATGCCTCTGTTCGCACAGTCTCTGAAGCATGTGCAGTGTGGAGTTCCACCTTGTTGCAACGTCGATGATTAGGCGATGCTGGGGAAGGTTCAAAGACCGCTGATGGTTCAGCAGACGGCTGGAGTGTACGGGCGAACGGCGGATATGCGAGCAAAGTCTGTGCACTTTGAGGAGCAGGTCGGGTAACCCCGGATAACTTTTCAGGAAGCACTGCACCACCAGGTTTAAGGTGTGAGCCAGGCAAAGAATGTGTTTCAGTTGTGAAAGGGCTATGGCAGCCATAAAATTCCTTCACTCACTACCTTGCCTGCCTCAAGATGTACACTGCCCAGGCATGACTGAGTTTCTTGCTGTAAGAACTCGGACAGAACTTCCGCGGTGTGTCTGTTGTCGCCCAAACACTTCATTGCCAATACAGCCTGCTGATGCTTGCCACTAGCTGTCCCATAATGGGACACCTCGTGTGCAACAGTGGCAGCTGCAGATGGAGTGGTCGTGCGACTGCGGTCTGTGGACGAGCTCTCGCGTCTGCAGGAGGACGAGGAGGAGGGGGGCGAACGCCTACAGCCAACTGTTTCCTAGACCGTGGGCTAGGCAGAACTGTCCCAAAATTGCTGTCCCCTGTGGACTTTGCATCCACCACATTAACCCAGTGTGCCGTGATGGACACATAACGTGCCTGGCCATGCCTACTGGTCCATGCATCTGTTGTCAGGTGCACCTTTGTACTGACAGATTGCCTGAGTGCATGGACGATGCGGTCTTTTACATGCTGGTGGAGGGCTGGGGTGGCTTTTCTCGAAAAGAAGTGTTGACTGGATAGCTCGTAGCGTGGTACAGCGTAGTCCATCAGGGCTTTAAAAGCTTCGCTTTCAACTAACCGGTAGGGCATCATCTCTAATGAGATTAGTCTAGCAATGTGGGCGTTCAAACCCTGTGTACGCGGATGCGAGGATGAGTACTTCCTTTTCCTAACGAGAGTCTTATGTAGGGTGAGCTGGACTGGAGAGCTGCAGATGGTGGAACTAGTGGGGGTGCCGGTGGACATGGCAAACTGAGAAAGGGTTGGAGATGGTATTCTTGCTGGTGCCCTACATGCAGTGTTTCCTACCACGAACCTGGTGATTCCCTGACTGCTTTGGCCTGGCAACGAAACCTGCACATTTACTGCAGGTAGTGCAGGAAATGGTGGGCTTACAGTGAGGGAAGGGATGTAGCATTGCTGACTAGCTTCATTGGCGGAGGGTGCTACAACCTTAAGGGACGTTTAGTAGTTAGTCCAGGCTTGCAAATGCATGGTGGTTAAATGTCATTCATGCAACTTGTATTTAGACTTTTAAGATTCTGACCTCTGCTTAAGGTAGTTGAAGATTTTTGACAAATGAATTTGCGCTGATCATTTGGATGTTATTTAAAAAAATGCCAGACTGCACTCTTTCTACCATCGGATACCTTTTCAGGCATTGCAGACTGAGCTTCTTTAACCGGATGGCCACGCTGTCCTACAACTGGTTTTGCCATGCGTTTTTGGCCAGGTACGGCCCTGGCAGATGGAACCTGTTGCGAGGTTGATGCCTGATGCGGCTCCTCCTCTTCCGCTTCAGAGCTACTGCTGCCTGCACCCTGTTCCCCCAATGGCTGCCAATCGGGGTCAACAACTGGGTCATCTATGACCTCCTCTTCTATCTCGTGTGCAACTTTGTCTGTGTCACCGTGTAAGCCGGTGGTATAGCGTTCATGACGGGGCACCATAGTCTCATCAGGGTCTGATTTTGGATCAGTACACTGCGAGGGCAATGTTCTGGTCTGAGTCAAAGGAACAGCATAGTAATCTGGCTGTGGCTGTGCATCTGTGCACGCCATGTCCGATTCAACTTGTAATGGGCATGGCCTGTTAACTATTTCACTTTCTAACCCAGGAACGGTTTGTGTAAAGAGCTCCATGGAGTAATCCGTTGTGTCGCCTGACGCATCCTTCTCTGTTGTTCTTGGTGAAGGAGACAAGGAAGCGACTTGTCCCTGACTGTGAACATCCACTAACGACGCGCTGCTTTTACATTTAGCAGTTTCAAAAGAGGAGGCGAAAGAGCTAGAGGCTGAGTCAGCAAGGAAAGCCAAAACTTGTTCTTGCTGCTCCGGCTTTAAAAGCGGTTTTCCTACTCCCAGAAAAGGGAGCGTTCGGGGCCTCGTGTAGCCAGATGACGAACCTGGCTCAACAACTCAACTCAACTTTATTGTGGGAGAATTGTCAAGAAATCAGGCCCAGTATTACACACTAGGTTTTCTGTGGCACAAAATTAAAGACAGATGCCACACACACGACTGGCACTGAGGCAGAAATGCCAATCTTAATCTCCCACTTTTTTTGTAACTTTATTGTGGGAGAATTGTCAAGAAATCAGGCCCAGTGTTACACACTAGGTTTTCTGTGGCACAAAATAAAAGACAGATGCCACAGACACGACTGGCACTGAGGCAGAATTGCCAATCTTAATCTCCCACTATTTTTTTTTTCTGGGAGAATTTTAAAAAATCAGGCCCAGTATTACACACTAGGTTTTCTGTGGCACAAAATTAAAGACAGATGCCACACACACGACTGGCACTGAGGCAGAATTGCCAATCTTAATCTCCCACTATTTTTTTTTTCTGGGAGAATTTAAAAAAAGTCAGGCCCAACATCACACACTAGGTTTTCTGTGGCACAAAATTAAAGACAGATGCCACACACACGACTGGCACTGAGGCAAAATTGCCAATCTCAATCTCCCACTATTTTTTTTTTATTTATGGGAGAATTGGCAAGAAATCAGGCCCACTCTTAGACTGTATGTTTTCTGTGCCAGAAAATGAGACGCAGATGCCACACACAGGACTGCCACTGATGCAGATTTGCCAATTTTAATCTGCACCTTTTTTTTTTTTCTTCAGGGAGACTAGAGAATAAATCTGGGCCACTGTATTAGAGTATATCTTCTGTGGCAGAAAGTGGGTTGAAGAGATATAACGAAAAAAAAAAGGGACTGTCCTACAATTACTATCTCCCTGCAGTAATCTCAGCAAAGTATGGCAGGCCGCAATAACAAGGAGTGGACTGCTGCACACAAAAAGTCAAAAGTGTGGACAAACAAACAAGATAGCTGTGCAGAAAGGAAGGAGCAACAGGATTTGTGCTTTGATAAAAGTAGTTGGTTTGCACAGCGGCGTACAAACAGCAATGCAGCTATCAGGGAGCCTTCTAGGGCAGCCCAATGAGCTACAGCGCTGAGGAAAAAAAATGTAGCCTCCACTGTCCCTGCAAACAAAAGGTGGTGTTGGACAGTGGAAATCGCTACAGCACAAGCAGTTTGGGGTTAATATACCCTGCCTAACTCTATCCCTGCTTCTGACGAAGCGGCAGCAACCTCTCCCTATGCTCAGATCAGCAGCAGTAAGATGGTGGTCGGCGGGAACGCCCCTTTATAGCCCCTGTGACGCCACAGAAAGCAAGCCAATCAGTGCAATGCCCTTCTCTAAGATGGTGGGGACTGAGACCTATGTCATCACGCTGCCCACACTCTGCGTCCACCTTCATTGGCTGAGAAATGGATCGGATCGGGTTTCATGAGACCCGACTGTGCCAAAAGTCGGCGACTTATGAAAATGACCAATCCGTTTCGCTCAACCCTAGTATTAACCTTTCAGTTGATTTTCAGGAATTAATGCAAAGTGGCATAACAGAATTGAAAATGTTTATTTTTACGACCTAAATGTCGGTAACTTCTGAACAGATTACTATAGCCGTCAGACTCTAAGGCCCCTATTTGGTCGTGAATTGCCATGGCAATCATATCAAGACCACAAAATCATGAGCTGTAGGCAACAATTGGGATAAAGAGGAAGCCCCCACACTCTGTTAACCATTTATAATGATGTAGTTGCTTTCGACAGCAGCATCTAAGGGGTTAAACAGATTTGGATGGTGCAAACACTGATCATGGCTGATGCAGCAAGCTGTCAGCTAAAGTGGACAGCCAGCAGCTGCTAGATTGTCACCTGTATGGGGATGCTATTCTCTTATATCTCAGGTCAGTTAAAAGACATATTGGCGGTCATTAAGGGGTTAAAAACACAAATTGGTCAATCAGTGTATGGAAAAAATCAGCAGCAAGGATTAGACTTTTTTAAGACAATAATACATGTCTAAGTACCTGTCATACGCTGTCCCTTCTGCCACACCTCACTGTAGATGAAATGCAGATAAGAGCAGAAATATTGTAGAATATAGAATTAATTTGAACTGACCTAGAAAAGATTTTTTGTTGGATGTGGCAGCAACAAACTGTGGAGAAACGCAACTCAACAGCACTAAAAACCTGCTCTGACAAAATGCTAGAGGCAGGGTAGGACCTCCAAGGCGTAGAGAGATAGTTCTTGTCACGTGTCTAGCTTGGATACCCAATAGTTATAAGGCACAGAGGAATCACAGAGGATTCTGGTACATTCGGCAAGGTACTACTTCAGCATCTTCCAAAACTTTTCCCTCCTTGTCAAAGTACCTCGCGCATCAGTGCCTGGGTGCTGGGAGAGTCTGAGTAAAGTGTCTCAGACCTTTGAGCATGTTCCCCTGCCTTTGCTGCATCTGGTGTGTGTCTCCCTCATCTCCATTTCTTGGTTGTCGTATGAAGTGTGACCTCTGTTGCCAGCATTGTCAGATGGGATTTTTTTTTAATAATTCTTCAACATTGCAACATTTTATTAGACCTCTGTGCCATGGGATGGAGAGATGTAAATTTCTCCTTGTAGTGTGGGTTTAGAAGGGTGACCAACCAGTAATTAGTGTTTGCCAACATGCGCACAATGCGAGGGTCATGGGAAAAGCAGCAGATCATAAACTCAGCCATGTGTGCCAGACCCAGACTGCAAATAGCCAAGACTGCCCTGTCCCCATCAAGGGGACAACTTTCCATGTTTTCCTACTTGTCCACCTCCTAGTCTTCCTCCTTCTTGTCCCCCTCTCCTCCTCATCTTCAGGCCATCCACGTGAACAGAGAGTATGAATTGGTGTGGGTAGTACCATCTGAAGCACAGGCAACCAGCTCCTGTTTTTCCTCCTCCACATTATCACCCAATCTGTGTTGAGAAGATGAGATGAGGCTGGGCTGTATAGAATCACTCAGTATTGTCTCTCATATCATCTTGTCTGCCTGCTTAGCCTCCTTTTTAATTGGGAGCAGTGAGCTTTTCAGTTGACAGAGAAGCAGGATTGTGATGCTGATTAAGGCATCATCACTGCTGACCATCTTGGTCGAGTCCTCAAAGTTTTGGAGACGCACACAGATGTCAGACATCCGTGCCCACTCATCAGCTCTTATGTGCGGAGGCTGTCCGGAATACTGACGGGCATGGTGCTCTCTGCTGCTCACAAAGCCTTGCCAACATATGCAATGTTGAGTTCCAATGTGTGGCAACATCACGCATGAGGTTGTGCGCTGGAAAATGCAAATGCTGCTGAAACATTGCCAGGGTGGTGGCACCTGTAGTTGACTTGCGGAAAATGGCTCACACTTGACATACTTTCAAAAATATCTCAGGCAAAACTGGACAGGTTTTGATAAACCACTGAAATGCTAGGTTGAGCTAGGTTGAACACATGGGCCAGGCATGGTACATGTGCAAGGTTGCCAAGCTTCAGAGCCGCCTCCTGGTTATGGCCATTGTCACACACAAGCATGCCTGGTTGAAGGTTGAAGGGTAAAAATCACAATCAGTCTGGTCTGTTAGACCTTTCAACAACTCTGTGGTAGTGTTTGTCACCTGATTAGATTAGCTTCAGCAGTGTTGCACTGCTTCCAGCTTGCGACTGATGTTGATGGTTTAGAGATGATAGTGGAAGAGGAAGAGGAGGAGATGCAGGAACTGCTGTAGAAGGTGGGGGAAACCCTGATGGGACCAGGGTGGGCAATGTACAGTGTGGTAGCACTTTTTCCATCCCAGGATCCGACTGGGTTCCGCTATCTACAAAATTTACCCAGTGTGCTGTCAGGGAAATGTAGAATCCCTGGCCATAAGCACTTGTTCAGGTGTCCATGTTTAAGTAGACTTTCACTGTAATAGCGTTGGTCAGGGCACGGCTGATGTTATGGGACACATGCTTGTGTAAGGTGGGGATGGCACACTGGGAGAAATAGTAGCGGCTGAGGAATGAATATCAAAAGACTGCTGTCACCATGAGGTTACGAAAGGGTTCTGTCTTCTCTATCCTGAATGGCAACATTTCCAGGGCAAGCAGTCTGGAAATGTAACCATTTAGTATTGTGGCCTGTGGGTGGGTGGCTGTGGATTTATGTTTGCGTTCCAAAGACTGGGGTAGGTACCAGAAAGCGCTGCACTTCTCATACACAATCCACCCATAAATAGGGATAACCCAGGAACCCCCAGGTGTGAGTGTATAGATTTAATTATCCTCAAGTATGTAGTGCCATCCTTCTCTTTCCACGTGTAGCATGGAGCGCCAATCTCGGTCCCCAAGCTCTCCCACTGTGACTGGAAGTGACGTCAATGGAACGCAAGAAAGTGACAAATTAGGGACTTATCAGGCCCACATATTTGACTTCCTGTCAAACTTTGGCTGATCCCGGACAGTTTGTAAAACACCCCTTCATATTTTTTTGTCTGTCATATGTGATGTTTGCGATTAATCTTCAACGCTTTTGGAAAGATTATTAAAAGATTATTAAAAGTAAATTTTCAGGGGTCTTTTTTGGGTTAACTGGACTGCCTTTAAAAAAGTAACAGACTCAGGAACAAGTTTACCTGTGGTGGTGCTCTGGAGAACACTTGTCCACTGCCTCTTCTTGACTGTTGTGGTGCTGCAGATCTCTCCCCCTGTGTGCTGCTGTCATTGCTCTGCAAGTCACCTTCTGAGGTTGAGTCAGTGACTTCATCATCCTCCACTTGATCTTACACTTTTGCACCCAGGTCCTCCTCCTGACTTGCTGACTTAACAACATCACTTGTTGGCAACTGTGTCTCATCACTCACTTCTTGAGACAGTAATTGCATTTTCTGACCATCACCTTCTTGTGACCTCAAATATTTGTGTATTGATACAAAACTGTGGGATCACTTGTTTCCTGGCACCCGGCATGGCTGAAGGAAGAACCAACAGGGTGAGAATTATGTGATTCAGAAACAGGCACAGTTTGACTTTGCCCAAACCTTCAATCTCTGCGCTCACTATCGGAATCACATCCATCACCCTGTCCCTTACTGCCTGCCATGCCCATTTTAAATTATGTATGATATATCCCTGTTGAGAAAACTTTGCAGTATTACTATCACATGAAAACTGGCCCACCTCAGATGACCTTATTATGCTGCAGTACTAATATGGCAATGCTATTTCTAACCTAATAAGTCTGGCTTTTTTGTCTTGATGCACTACTGGCCCCCAGTATAAATGGTGTATAATATTTCACTGTTGAAAAATATTTATAGTCTTACTATTGCAGGAAAATTGGCCCAACTCAGAGGGACTTCTTACGCTGCAGTATTAATTCAGCTATGCTATTTCTAACCAAACAAGTCTGGATTTTTTGTTTTGATGCTCAACTTGATGGGTATAAATGGCATGTAATATTTCTGTGCTGAAAAAATTTTGCAATATTACTATTGCAGGAAAATTGTCCCACCTCAGCTGTACTTGTTAAGCTGCAGGAGCAGTATAGCGATGCTATTGTTGACCAACCAAGTATGGCTGTATGCTTTTGACGCACAACTGCCAGAGTAAAAATGTCGTATAATATTTCCCTACTCAGAAAAATTTGAAGGATTAAGAGCAAAAATAATAATATTATCCCTGATAAGGGATTTTGGTATGAGCTGCAGCAGAAAGAAGGGAAGTGCTATTAACCCTAACTTGTCCTTCACTATCCTTTCAGCACATTCTCTCCCTAAGTGCTGCTAATAGGAATGTGAATATTGTAATTAGCCCTAATAAGGGCTGTTGTTGCATTGAAAAGAAATATGCCATATTTTTCGGACTACAAGACGCACTGGACCATAACATGCACCTAGGTTTTAGAGAAGGAAAATGCGAAAAAAAAAATGAAGCAAAAAAATGTGGTCATGACTCACTGTTATGGGGGTGGGATCTGCTTCTGACGCTGCTACAGAGGTAATGTCCCCCAATTCTGTACTAATATCCACCATCCTGGTATATATGTCCCCAATCCAACTACAGGTTACCCCGTCATCCCCATCCTGCTATACATGGCCCCTATCCTGGTATACACGGTCCCCTCATCCCGATCACTGTATACAAGGCCCTCTCATCCCCATCCTGGTATTCATGGTCGCTTTTATTCCAGTCCTTGAAAATATGGCCCCCTAATACCCATCTTGGTATACATGGTCCCTTCATTCTCATTTTGGTATATATAGTCTCCTCATCTTCATCCTGGTAAGCATTAAGCATGGATCACTAATCCATATACTGGTATGCATGCCCCCTCATCTCTACCCTGGTATATATGGCCCTATCAGAAAAACATTAAAGAAAAACATAAACCATGCTACGTAACTTTCCTGCACCCCCTTGCAGTGGCTTGTTCAGTTGCCAGCAGCTGATTTATGCTTGTAAGCAGTGACGTCATGAGCTATTTACAAGCCGAGGACAATTGTCGGAATACTCACTGCTTCCTATGGGACTATGGGAGTGTGGAGCAGTGAATATTCATCTTATCTTCTCTTTGCCTTCACCTTTATGGTATAAAGAAATGTATTTGTTTTTCAGGTCTTGTGACATTTCTCTTCCATGTGGTGCCATTGCTGACAGTATGAAATGGAAAGATGTTTTGTTTATTAAATAACCCACTTCTCTGCTCATTTGTCTGCTGGACACCTGTTTAATGAATAACTAAACATGCATGTGGTGAAATTCTTGTTAATTAGAATTTTATAGCCTAAAGTTTAGCTTTTACTGCTAAAATATTTATTGGGGTGTACTCATTTCTGCAAAATGATTTTGAATACCATTTTTTTTTACTTTTTCTTAAACAGCAGTATTTTCTAACCATATTATTCCTCAAGGAAACAGTGAGTAACACTCTTTTTCAATGCCATTCATTGAACCCAATTAATAATATTTCAATGTATACAGTGGGGAAAAAAGTATTTAGTCAGCCACCAATTGTGCAAGTTCTTCCACTTAAAAAGATGAGAGAGGTCTGTAATTGACATCACAGGTAGACCCCCAACTATGAGAGTCAAAATGAGAAAACAAATCCAGAAAATCACCTTGCCTGATTTGACAAGATTTATTTAGCAAATTATGGTGGAAAATAATTATGTAGTTATTAACAAAAGTTCATCTCAATATTTTGCTATATATCCTTTGTTGGCAATGACAGAGATTAAACAATTTCTATAAGTCTTCACAAGGTTGGCACTCACTGTTGGTGGTATGTTGGCACATTCCTCCATGCAGATCTCCTCTAGATCAGTAATGTTTTGGGCCTGTCGCTGGGCCACACGGACTTTCATCTCCCTCCAAAGGTTTTCCATGGGGTTGAGATCAGGAGACTGGCTAGGCCAATCCAGGAACTTCCTATGCTTCTTATAAAGCCACTCCTTCATTGCCCTGGAAGTGTGCTTGGTATCATTAACATGCTTAAAGACCCATCCACGTTTCATCTTCAAAGCCCTTGCTGATAGAAGCAGGTTTACACTCAAAATCTTACGATACATGGCCCCATTCATTCCTTCATGTACACAAATCAGTTGTCCTAGTCCATTTGCAGAGAAACAGCCCCAATGCATGATGTTGCCACCCCAATGCTTCACAGTAGGTATGATGTTATTTGGATGCAACTCCGCATTCTGTCTCCTCCAAACACAATGAGTTTTGTTTCGACCAAACAGTTCTACTTTGGTTTCATCAGACCATATGACTTTCTCCCAATACTGGATAATCCAAATGCTCTCCAGCAAACTGCAGATGGGCCCGGACATGTATTGGCTTAAGCAGGGGGACAAGTATGGTACTGCAGTATTTGAGTCCCTGGTGGCGTAGTGTGTTACTGATGATAGCCTTTGTTACCTTGGTCCCAGCTCTATGCAGGTCATTCACTAGGTCCCCAATGTGTTTCTGGGATTTTTGCTCACTGTTCTTGTGATCATTTTGATTCCATGGGGTGAGATCTTGCGTGAAGCCCCAGACTGAAGGAGATTATCAGTGGTCTTGTATGTCTGGCCGACCAAACCAGCATACTTTCTACTTCCTCTGCAACTATTGGGTCTCAAAGCTGGACACCTGGCGTGAACTGTCCCTCTATGCTTTGGAGGTATTTTGCTGCCCTGAAGCTAGCGTATTGTCTGACTGGATTTTTAGTGCTGCTGGAGTGCTGTTGCCTGTCAAATAAGAATGCTGACAGGCTCTTTCTCATAAAAATGAAAATAGCCTGGGTTAGCCCACAATTTTCCATGCCACCAGATGACAGCAGCACGTAAAGTGTTTTTTTTTTTTTAATTTTCAATATTTAAATGAGGCCTGACAGTAGTTTTCAGGGATCAATGGATGACCCTCTTTGTAATTTTTACCTGGCTTTGCGCTTTCTGCAAAACCTTTGCAACTGTATAAGTACATCAACTACACTTTAAAAATACTTGTATTCAAATTTTTTTTATCGATTCATTGAGTCATCCATACTGTTTAACATGGTTATTATTGCATTACGGTGGTATGAAAAACTCACAAAAAGCGTTGAAAAAGATTTCTGGATTAGATTACTCATCCATAGATTATTATGTGATTACTGACATATTATGGTGGTATATAAAAGTATAAAAAAAACTTTAAAAATTTGAATTTCTTACATTTCTTACCCATACACTATTCTGTGACATGGATTACATTTCTTAGATACATAACATTCCAAAAAGCATTGAAATATTTTGCTGGGTTACATTTCTTACATATATACTATTCCATTGTCTGAAGTACATTTTTTGTGATATACAATGCTTGCTGTATTAAATTTTCACCCATACTCTATTTTAGTATACATTTCATTGCTATATATCCCTCAAAAAAAATTCTTCACAAATTTAATGGTATTCTATTGCCCAGTCATACAATGTTCTTGTCTACATTTTGGTGGTATATAACTCGCAAGAAATTTGTTCAAAACTGTTTCGCTATTATAATGCTCATCCAGAGACTTTTAAATATTCTTGGGTTAGTTCTAGTAATAGACAAGCCTCAAAAACCTTGTTAAAAATGTTATCAACATTGTGTTGCTCACCCATAATCTATTACATTTTCTTGGGTATAGTGTGTTACTATACAAGCCTCAAAAACCTGTTCAAAATTTTAGGCTGTGTGCACACGTTGCAGTTTTGGTGCTTATTTGTCACATTTTTTCTACGTGGATTTGTGATAAAAACCTGAAGCAAAACCTATTGCCAGCAAAGTGAATAAGAAGCCAGAAGTGTCCTGCACATATTGAATATTTTTAACTTGCAGATTTGGTGCAGAAAATAGTCTGTTGCACGTCAATTCTTTGTAGGTTTTTACCCTGCATTTTTCACCATTGACTTCACTCTAATCAATTAAAAAATGCAGGCAAAAACACACTAAAAAAGCATGAAAAACATTTGTTTTTGCAGCTGTCTTTATCCTGCCAACAGATGCAGAAATGGTGCAGAAATTTTACTCAACGTGTGCACATACCCTTATCGGTAATGTATTGCTCATCCATAGACTATTCCATGGTCTGGAGTACGTTTCGTTGGTATAATATAACGCTCAAAAGTGCATAGCCTTTATGAGTCTATGCACATCAATATATGACAATTTGAACAAAATGTATGCGTATGAGGCCTTCCTTTATGTCTAAGGCTGCCGTCGCACTAGCAGTATTTGGTCAGTATTTTACATCAGTATCTGTAAGCCAAAACCAGGAGTGGGTGATAAATACAGAAGTGGTGCATATGTTTCTATTATACTCTTCCTCTATTTGTTCCACTCCTGGTTTTGGCTTACACATACTGATGTAAAATACTGACCAAATACTGCTAGTGTGACGGCAGCCTAATACAGGGTGTATTTGAGTCCTTATTTTTGACTGTTCTTGCTTCCTTCATAAATTAAACTTAAATTTCCTTTTTTAAATAAAAAAATCTATTCTGATTTACTTAAATTATATTTTTTAAATCCTTTTTAAATTTGGCCTTATATACAAGTCATTTTACAGGAAAAATGTTTCTTAACCTTTTTTTTCTCTGTAAAATGCAAATTTTTGCTGGTTTGTAATGTTTCATTGTCACTTAGTAAAGTGGAGTAAACGTGTGACATCATTTTTCTCAGCAGCGATCTGGGAGTCAGAGTTAATTTGCTTCCAGGGGTCTTTCGCATGCTGTTATCCTTCCATTCAGCAGTTTCCCATCCATTTGAATATTTTCACTGCCCCCTAGAATTCTTTGTAGGGTCTGTAGGAAAAAAACTTGGTTTTCCCATTATACTCGTTACTCGAAACAAGCATGTGGGTATTAGGAATTGCTTAGACGAGAATCCAAGCTTAGTGCTCGCTCATCGCTACTATTTACTGTATAACTTTTGCTGGCTAAAGGCCCCTTCACATTAAGCGACGCTGCAGCGATACCGACAACGATCCGGATCGCTGCAGCGTCGCTGTTTGGTCGCTGGAGAGCTGTCACACAGACCGCTCTCCAGCGACCAACGATGCCGGTAACCAGGGTAAACATCGGGTAACTAAGCGCAGGGCCGCGCTTAGTAACCCGATGTTTACCCTGGTTACCATGCTAAAAGTAAAAAAAAACAAACACTAGATACTTACCTACCGCTGTCTGTCCTCCAGCGCTGCGCTCTGCTTCTCTGCTCTCCTCCTGTACTGGCTGGGAGCCGGAAAGCACAGCGGTGACGTCACCGCTCTGCTTTCCGGCTCACAGCCAGTACAGGAGGAGTGCAGAGCACAGCGCTGGAGGACAGACAGCTGTAGGTAAGTATGTAGTGTTTGTTTTTTTTTACTTTTAGCATGGTATCCAGGGTAAACATCGGTTTACTAAGCGCGGCCCTGCGCTTAGTTACCCGATGTTTACCCTGGTTACCAGTGAAGACATCGCTGGATCGGTGTCACACACGCCGATCCAGCGATGTCTCCAGGGAGTCCAGCGACGAAATAAAGTTCTGGACTTTGTTCAGCGACCAACGATCTCCCAGCAGGGGCCTGATCGTTGGTCGCTGTCACACAGAACGATTTCATTAACGATATCGTTGCTACGTCACAAATAGCAACGATATCGTTAACAATATTGTTATGTGTGAAGGTACCTTAACTTCAGGTGTGTTGTAGGAGTATACACATAATTGTTTCACCATGGTTAGCACCAGGTAGAATATCACATGGTTACAGCTGTTTGTGTTGCTAATTGGTGCTAACAAATTCCCTTTCAGATGCAATCTTTATTTCAGAAAAATGAATGTGCTTCAGCTTTTAGCAGAAAAAGATTTCAGCTATAATGAATGTGTCACATAATGATTAGTTCTTTGCTAAGCCCTGACAACTTTTCATAAAGGTGATGAAATTGTATAGCAATGAATGGCTTTGAATTGTCTTTTTAAAAGAATGCCTAAATGTATGGCTAAAAGTCTGGTGAACTGAAAAAAATGGAGATAAATTAAATAAAGGCTATGGGGATTTTACCATCATAAATAGATGAATTCAAAGATGAAGATGGAACCTGAATGTCCTGTCAAAATGGTGAATGGTGTCGCATTGCAAAAATAAAAAATGCCCACTGTGGGAGTAGAGGGCACAGAAAAGCGCACAAATGTTCCCAATCCACTAGAATTCCGGCGCAGAAAAAGAAATGCCCTCTAGTAAAGACCCAACACACTGTGGGAGGCTCATACATTGTGTAAACAGAAGCCCTGCCCACCGGGAGATGAACAAAGAGGTCAAGCGGAGTGGTCAAAGGTGGAAACACCAAGTTGGAAAAGTGACGAGGCTGAAATGTCAAAAGTACACTATCTCCATTAACAAGCTGAATGTGGAGAGGAGACCAGCGTAATATATCAAGGGAAGAAATGGCATATTGTGATGGTCCTAACCTCAAATGTTAAAACCTTACTGTTTGTCAAGTGACATTTATGGGGATAAGGTATGAGATGGACTGAACCCGGCCAGTAGACACACAGACATGGGGCACCACATGGATATAATGTTAACTAAGTACCCTCTATTATTTTCATGCACTATTGCAGTTTATTTATTTACTGCAGGATATTTGCTTATGATGTTTTTATCTTGGGTTTTGCCTGTTTAGTGGCTAGTGTATACATGCACTTAAGTGCTGCATGGACTTCAACTTATATCCAAGTTAATTTCTTTAGGTTTTTCTTATATCCAAGTTCATTTTTATGTTTTATTTTTCAGTTTGTTTGTGCATATAAAGGTGTGGCCTGCCTTTTCTTTCAGCCGTATTAATTTCTAGCTTCGTTTCATAGATGATTTGATTTTAATTTGCAATGGCCCCGAAAATACGGCTCTTGATTTCATTGATGAATTAAATAGGAATCCAATTTCTCGACCTCCTGATTAAAGTGGATGACCTGGGGATGTTGTCCACGTCAACTCATTTCAAACCTCATTTCAGATTTGATAGTGGGCACTTCCCCAGATGGATTAAGAATATTCTATATGGCCAGTATTGGATGGTTCATAACAATTGCACAAATGATCAAGATTTCGTGAAGGCAGAGATTCCTACAGAAAGGATATCCTAAGAAGTTATTAATAGATGCCTATAGGAGAACTCAACCTCTTACACAAGATTCTTGTATTGACAAAATCCTTTCCGATAATAAGATCAATGAAACGAAATCTAGGGAATGGAGTATGGTAGCCACTTACGACCAGTCTCAAGCAAGTATTCAAAGGTTATTAAGCAAGTATTGGTTCGTCTTACAGGCTAACCCAATTCTTTCAAACCATTTGCCCAACAGGCCATATGTTGTCTATAGAAGAAACCGCAATTTGTGGAGTATGGTGTCACGTACCAATATTTCTTTTTAACCAAAAAATACAAAGGAGAAACCCATGAATTCTAATTTGAGCTGTTAATACTTGCAACACCCCAAAATGTCTGTGTTGTAGTACAATCTTTCAAATCTCAAACCACTGGGGCTAGCTTCACCATTTATTGCAGGGTGGACTGTCAGTCCACTTATGTTGTTTATCTTCTGCAATGCACGTTCGGCCTATAGTATGTGGGTTGCACTATTCAGACGACGCATGCTAGCTTAAACAAGCATCATCACAATATACGCAATAGGTTTCAATAACATAGTGTGTCCAAACATTTTTGCACTTTCCATCAAAAACATCCAAAATTCTTAAAATTTATAATTATACATCGAGCAGCTGTTATGCCCTAAATCGTTATAGCAACTTGATAAAGAAAAAAGTTTTGGGATCTTTAAATTGGGTACTTTGAGTTCTGAGGGTCTGAATTGAAGCACTGAGAATGTGGCTAGTAACAGTAGTAAGGATAAAAGAAATGAACTGTATGATAATAATTAGAAAATGATAGGAGGAAAGGACTGAATGTGCATTTCCTTGTCTAAATGCAGATGCTAAGCAGGTTGAGTCTGGGTCAGCACTAGCATGGGAGACTGGCTGGGAATCCCTGTTTATAACATTAATAAAAAAATGAAAGGGATTAATTCATATTTTCTTTCTGTTTTTAAATAAGAATTGTATATGCTACAGTATAATCTGTTATCAGTATTTTTAGATTGTGCATGATAAACATTTTGTAAAAAACGTTTTGCAGATGATTAGGTGGTTGAATCACTTTGAAATATATTATCTTCAAGTCAAATTGTATATTTTATTTTATCATGATATTGCTATATTTTACATATTTTTACATCTATATATTGTACATTTTATATTTTACATCACATTATTTTTTGATCATTTTTTGACTATTTATTGATTTTTTTTCTTGTTTTTTTGCTGCATTTCTGACAGCTGATCACTTGTATACAAAGTATTAATCGACTTTATTGAATGCTTTCATCCCATTGGTCACTACCCCTATTTAATGTGTCACTTCCTACACTCTTTGTAAATCCACCTGAGGAAGGTAGCAGCCCACTGCCAAAACACGTGGTGGTTCAATAAAAGTTTTTTTTTTACCACTAATCTATTGCAGTGTACTCTATAGCCATAGCGCTCCTTAAATTGACCACATTTTTTCAAAAAAAAGTTTACATTCCCCTTGTGGGATTGTGGCTGGAGCAGCTTGGGACCATAGAAATCATCTCCAGGCAACAGGACCTGAAGTGACGTCACATCATGTCAAGTGGCATCACGTGACTGGATCTTGGGCCCACGTGACCAACCAGGAAGCAAACCACAGGAGCAGTCCAAGAGCAACAGAGCAGGAGTGCATGGAGACGTCCGCTACCGGAGTTGTGTTGGGATACACAACCCTTCCAGGTGAGAGGCTTATCCCCGCACCTTCCATTGCAACATCCCAATCAAACCACCTGGTGCTTCTCATGCTGCGCTCTTCCATGTTTATTGTCTTTTTCTTTCAGCTAGACATTTCCAGTAATTCATGTGGCTCAACATGGCTGCTTGTCTTCTGGCTAGGTTCAATTCGTTACAACCCTTATCCACATGCATGTCACTTTACAAACTACTTTGTCTACTACATTCTATTTGCTCTTTATGTTTTTAACTTGGGTTTTGTCAGTTTACCTGCACAGCCAGAGTCTAGGGATTGGAGGAGGATTAAGAAGACTCATTTCGCTATCAGTTCATACATCCATACCAATAATCAGAGTTGAGAGAGACAGAATTTCTCTAGGTCACCAGTAGTTGGCTATATACAGTAAAGGCATCGTGTAAACCAGTTCCTTCTTTAGAGAAGTGCTATTCTGACCAGGAAGGAATGCGAGGCACCCATTGCAGTCGAGTATAAATAAAGTAAAAACATAACTAGAAAGCTTGAGAAGTGCTTTGTTACTTTTGAATCTTACCTATGGTATTGAAATGCCTAATTTAATTTTCTCAATGAAGGAAACTCTGCATGTAAATAAAGTATTGCACATGCTATCAATTGGTGAAATCTTGTTTAAAGAACTCCAGGAAAGAAGTTTTAAACTTCTTAAAATGGATCTTGGTCTCAATGATTCATCCTGTAATTACAAGGTCCCAGTACCATCAAACCATTGGTGTCCTGAAAAGAGGTATGCAGCAAACCCCTAGGTTACACACACACACACACACACACACTCAAGGATACCACAACCAGGTGCTTTGGAATTGCAAAGCATACCTCATGACGAATGATTCCACATGAATTCACAACATTTTAGGGATAGTCCTTTTAAAGAAAAAGGCCTTATGTTTACAATACAACACTTTCAAAATTACTACTACTTCTGATGGGCAAGCTTCTTGATAAGCCACTGAAGTTATATATCCATCATATATTCATAATATTTTTATAGCTTTACTGAATTGTTAGCCAGTGGGATTGCTATCAAGAAACATGGTATGTAAAACATATGGTGTTTTATACCTACTTTTAATTATTTTAAAGGTCAACTACATCTGGAGATGTCTACGGAGTTTCAGAGTATTATATTTCTGTCCTGTTCTAACGGGATGCAAGACTCAATTGTAATAAGATAAATGAATTTTTCTGGAGGCTAAATAAAATTTTTTTTTCTAAATTTGTCCACTGTTGTAGAGCTTTCGCTAACTATTTCTATTGATTATTTTGAGTTGTGACATTCTCTCACTATCCTTCCTCTGCTTTTATATAAGCTATAGTTTATATAAGCTATAGATCTGATCTATATTTCTCTTCTATATCATTGAATAGGATAGTGGGAAGGCATTATTGAGAAGCTCACATGACTTCAACATGACTCCTGTGGCTGATGCAATCTTCTATATTATGTAAAATGGATGAGGGCATTTTTTGGCAATTAATACAAAGTGAATAGAAAATTGTTAAGATTTGCCAGATCCAGTGAATTCCTAAATATTTCCTTAGAATTTGATTAGTATCAAATGAATTAGCTCAACAATGGTATATAATACTCCCTTTTCAATCATTTTCTGGGAAGGGCAAAATTATGCTACAAAATTACATAAGAGAAGTTAAAAAAATAGAAACTTAACTGTGCTTGTGACAAGCTACTTTTCTTTGCACATTTGTTTTATCAGCTAAATTTGACATCGTACATGCCACATCACGCCTGTTGCCTGTTTTTTGGGGGCATTTAACATTTATCATTTCTTGTTCTGTTATTTTTTAATGGAGGAAAATTGTATTAAATTTGTTATTATAAGAATTTCAAACCAGAAGCAAAAAATACCTTTTGGTTCTCTCTACCTCACATAGTGTCCATGTCACAAACTTATGTGATATTTTCCACATTGCTGCCCACAATTCTTTAAATCATAAAAGGCTCCAAAATTTTTTTTAAAAATCTTGCACTCCTACAAGCCCCTCTGTTCCTTACCATCATACAGTATGTCTTATCCTCATTGCATCTTTTTATCCACACCACAAAAGCTGCAATCCCCATGCTTCTCATGATGTGTTTTTGTTTCTCATGAGGCCTGGGGCAACTCTGAACATAAGCATGCAAGGTCACTGCACACATTGTTATGTTATGGTGTTGTGACATTTTGTCCAAAACCCTCACAGGCCTCATCAGAGACAGTAGTCCCTGCTCAGCGTGAGAGCACATGGGACACTCCTCTCATATATACCAAAGCTTTCACAATCAACAGGCAACCCTGGCACACCAGCCGAACTAAAGTACTGAGGCGGGCATCCAGGGTTGCTGGGCGGAGATGGAAAAAATCCCACTCCAATGAGCACTTCATCACATACAAACAGTCCCTCACTACTTTCAAGTCCACACTCACTGTAGCAAAACAAATTTATTTCTCAACTGTCATATCATCCCTGTCTCACAACCCTCAACAACTATTCAACACTTTCAATTCTCTCATCTTTCCCCCAGTGCCTCCTTCCTCTCCTCTCAACGCAGCTGAAGACTTTGCCTCATTCTTCAAACTGAAGATCGATAACATCAGAGGTAGCTTTGGTCTACAGCCCACCTACCATTCCTCATAAGTACTCAGCCCTCCTTCTTCAAAACCAGTTTTTCCACCATTAAAGAAGATCAGCTCTCCTTTCTACTTTCAATATCACATGTGTTAGGACTGGCGGAACGCACCAAGTTTAAGATGTAATGGTATTAGGTGCGTTCGCAGTCCAAGGTCCACCGGGCAGGTGAAAACCCTGCTGATAGTAGAGACGGACGATATGGCGGTACAATGTGAATACACCCATGGGTTAACTTCACCCTGTGTGAAGGAAGCGAACCCTGTTGCGTCACAGGGCCGCGGTACCACACCAAGAGCGCAAACAAGGAGTCTCAGAACTCAATCCCAAGACTCAGGATATGAGTTCATAAAGACCTCATGCGCTCGACACTGCTACTGGCGTGTCAGAGAGACAGGAATAATATTATTTAGGATACATTTCAAAAACCTGACCGACACATCCAAACATAGACTCAGCGTGAACAGGTGCTGAACCTAGAGTCGCCAACTCGTATATAGTTAAGTAAATAAGGCAGCACACTGCAGTGCTAGAACATACAAACTTGAAAAATGAAATTTGAACTGCATTACTGCACTAGAAATATGAAAAATGAGAGCTTTTAGCGCATAAAAATGGCCAATTTTATGTGTACCTGGTAGCCCCGTTACGGCATCTCTCTTATACCAGGTCCTAAACTTGCCTTACCTCGCTGAGAATAAACGTCTCCATCTGAATGGGTACATGTGAAAACCTCTTACTAGACTAAAATTCTCTCTCTCTGTGGAGGGGTATTGGACCTGCTGTAATTAAAACACCTGAAGCTAGGAGGCGGAGTGCACGATCAGAAGGCTAAAGAATACATTTCAAAAACCTGACTGGCACATCCAAACATAGACTCAGTGTGAACAGGTGCTGAACCTAGAGTCGCCAACTCGTATATAGTTAAGTAAATAAGGCAGCACACTGCAGCGCTAGAACATACAAACTTGAAAAATGAAATTTGAACTGCATTACTGCACTAGAAATATGAAAAATTAGAGCTTTTAGCGCATAAAAATGGCCAATTTTTTGTGTATCGGAGTGCACGATCAGAAGGCTAAAGAATACATTTCAAAAATCTGACTGGCACATCGTTGAAAAACGACCTGGTATAAGAGAGATGCCGTAACGGGGCTACCAGGCACACATAAAATTGGCCATTTTTATGCGCTAAAAGCTCTCATTTTTCATATTTCTAGTGCAGTAATGCAGTTCAAATTTCGTTTTTCAAGTTTGTATGTTCTAGCGCTGCAGTGTGCTGCCTTATTTACTTAACTATATACGAGTTGGCGACTCTAGGTTCAGCACCTGTTCACACTGAGTCTATGTTTGGATGTGCCGGTCAGGTTTTTGAAATGTATTCTCTAGCCTTCTGATCGTGCACTCCGCCTCCTAGCTTCAGGTGTTTTAATTACAGCAGGTCCAATACCCCTCCACAGAGAGAGAGAATTTTAGTCTAGTAAGAGGTTTTCACATGTACCCATTCAGATGGAGACGTTTATTCTCAGCTAAAAGCTCTCACGTGAAAAGCAGGACTTAGTCCCAAAAGCGTCTGCTCGCCGCTGCCCAGCACTGACTTCAATGGCAGAAGCAGGAAATGCAGCAGTAACTCTTAGCACAGAGTCAGACTGAGCCAGACACTGGGATCGATGTCTCCGCTGAGCAGGTTCCACTGCGGCCGGAGAAGAATGGGAGACCGCAGCGGAGTTGGCCCGAGATTCTCCCTGTGTAGAGGCAGGAACTCGACCCCTAACAATATGTAACCACCTGTGCACTTGGAACAGCTCATAGAGTCCCATGGCTTTCAGTATCATCTCTATGCTGATGACACACAGATTTACCTCTCTGGACCCGATATCACCTCCTTAGTAACCAGTTTCCCACAATGTCTGTCTGCTGTTTCATCATTCTCCTCTGATCGTTTTAACATGGACAAAGCAGAATTCCTCATTTTTCCCCCATATCACTCATACTCCCCCAACAGACCTGTCTATGAAAATAATTGGCTGCTCACGCTGCTCAGTCTTGCAAGCTCACTGCCTTGTGGTAACTCTGGACTCTATAATCTCCTTCAAACCACATATCCAAGCCCTTTCTACTTCCTGCTGAGACCTACTCAAAAATATTTCCCGAATCCGTATATTCCATTATCAAGAATCTGCAAAAACAGTAGTGCATACTGTGATCATCTCCTGCCTAAACTACTGCAACCTCCCCCTCCTACTCTGTGACTTCCACTTTAACACTCTCACACCCCTGCAATCTATCCTAAACTCTGCTGCCTGACTAATTCACCTATCTTCCAGCTATTCCCCAGCCTCTCCTCTTTCTCAATCCCTTCACTGGCCCCCCATTGCCCAGAAACTCTAGTTCAAAACCCTAACCATGGCATAGAAAGCCATCCACAACCTGTCTCCTTCATGCATCTGTGACTTAGCCTCCCGATACTTACCTGCATGTAACCTCCAATCCTGCCATAAATCTGTCAGAAAATCTGCCTACCTTTGCTTGTATTACACTGCCAAACACCTATTTGTCTGCCATATTGTAATTATGTATCGTGCGGATTCTGCCACTGCCACTGCATAGCCACACATCTTTTGTTTGCCCAATCTGCTTTATAGTGCTATACTAGACTGCTGCTTATGGGGATGCAATTGCTGGTCAATCATTGCCAGACATTTCCTTGTTGAACCCATTTTATTTTTCTGCTGCTTTCCCTACCACTGCATCGCGACACTAGCAACACACATTTTGGTGGCCTACTGTGTTTCAGTGTTTAATAGTGCTATACTGTACTGCTGATGTAAAATGTACTCACTTATGGGTACATAAACATGACATGTCTATCAAAAGAAGAATATTTTTTTAAAGGTTTGTTGACAGGCCACTGCTTCTTCACTTTGAAAACAACTCCTGCTTCTTAAAACAATTTTTAATTTTTAAACAACTTGACCAAAAGCCTTTTACTTGTTTACTCATATTGAAAATAGCAAATCTGTTTTGGATATCAGAAAAATTGATATTTTTTCACATCTAGTTGAGAAGTCATTAATTCTTCACTTTTACAAGTACTCAGTAAACTGTTTCTTCTCTCTAAATAAAGAAATCACTTTTGGAATGTTTGTAAAAAGCTATAAAAATATTTAGAATTGAGAGTCCTCAGTGGTTGATACCTTTTAATGGCTAACTGAAAAGATGGTAATAGATTGCAAGATTTCGAGACTACACAGGTCTCTTCATCAGGCTGAGACTATTTTGCTATCTGCTGGCTAACACGGTACCAAGATATATATCTTTCCTGTGTAAAAAGCTATTACATCTTCATTTGGCAAAGAAAAGAGCTCATGATACTCCCCGGTAATAATGGATAATTCCCACTTCCCATGTGAAAAAGCCACAGAGGATCCATTTGCATCACCTGTGCATAAACACAAGCAAGGTGGATCAACAGTGGCTTCCAATTCTCTGAACCATAAAGGGTTTGGTTAATAAATAAATAAAAATACTTATAATCTCCTTACTACTCACCTCCCTGGTCTCTCTGATGCACACTCCTACCCATCCAGAAAGATCAGTTCATACATTGTGAAGTCATGACGTTGTGACCTTCTGTGGTTACCCAGAAGCCTCCCTAGCCTCCTAATAGCCAAAAGTCTTGACCTAGCTTGGATGGGGATTCAGCGCTCATAGCAAACATAGTAAATGTCGTTATATTAGTAAAGTCTATGGTTTTACTTTTACATCTTATATTTACAATGCTCTGGGTTCTGGAGCAAGTCCAGAGTATAATAAGGGACATTAAATTCGTAGTGAATTCTGCAAATCAAATTTCTCCATAAAATCTGCCCAAACAGGCAAATTTGAATTTTGCCTGAATCACTGATCTCTATCATATTTAGAGTTGAAAGCCCTCAGTGGTTGATACCTTTTAATGGCTAACTGAAAAGATGGTAACAAATCGCAAGCTTTTGAGACTAGTAGTCTCAAAAGTTTGCAATTTGTTACCATCTTTTCAGTTAGCCATTAAAAGTTATCAACCGCTAAAGACTCTCAATTCTAAATATTTTTCTATCTACTGGCTAACACGGTGCAAATATATATATATCTTTCTTTATCCCTGTCAGTGATGCAATTTCCCTGTTAACTATATTATAAAAAATTCTAACTTCCAAGATAACTTACCGAATTTGTTGGAGTCCTATGGTGCTTCCCATTGCTTTTCCACAAACCATAGTATATGTGCTTACCCCTGCTGTTTCACACTGAATTACATGTATCATTAATTCATCCTTGGGTTTATTTTTCTGGTGTGGTCATCAAGAAAAGTTTTTATGTACTTCCTTGCTGTACTGACAAAAAAATTGCTTACATGATTACATGTTTACCATCTTTAAAATTTTCTTTGTAAATAAGAGTACATTTTGGTTGCATATTGACCTGTGTAAATTCCTCAGGTGCACTCCTGCATATGATTCATGCTACGTGCCAGACTGGGAATGACTACTATTTTGTTTTATGATCATGCATTTTTTAAAAATATTTAACATTTTATGGTATATGACTGATGTGAATTGGCCCCTGCACAGGGCTTGACGTTTAAAAAAATTAATCATTCTATAATTATTACTACTTACTTTAATACATTCTTATTTTTGGTGAAAAATGATTATTTTTTTAGCGCATTGACTGGTGTTAATTTTCCTGGCAGGCTCTTAAGCAGGTAAGCAGATTAGGTCCATATGGAAGGTTAGGTACAAAATTAGGAATGAGCAGACCCGTGGATGTTCATTGGGTTTGGTCGAACTGTAGTACAAAGTTCAGTTCGGGTACCAGAGCATGACCACAACATAACCTCGAACCCAAACCTTAGAAAAGCCAATGGGGACAAAAAATGTGTGCTATAAAATGATTGCAAAATGGTGGCAGTAAGGGCTGAGGGTTGCCTTGCAAATAATTGTGCATAGGAAAATTACTTAACCCCTTCCCGACCTTTGACGCATACGCTGCGTCATGAAAGTCGGTGCCATTCCGACCCATGACGCAGCGTATGCGTCATAGCGGAATCGCGTTACTGCAGGCCGGGTGAAAGGGTTAACTGTAATTTCACCCGGCCTGCAGGGACAGGAGGAGTTGTACTTTAGCCCGGGGGGGTGGCTTCACCCCCCCGTGGCTACGATCACTCTGATTGGCTGTTGAAAGTGAAACTGCCAATCAGAGCGATTTGTAATATTTCACCTAAAAAACTGGTGAAATATTACAATCCAGCCATGGCCGATGCTGCAATATCATCGGCCATGGCTGGAAACACTAATGTGCCCCCACCCCACCCCACCGATCGCCCCCCCCAGCCCTCCGATCGGTGGTCCGCTCCCCTCCGTCCTGTGCTCCGCTCCCCCATCCTCCTGTCCGCTCCCCCCGTGCTCCAATCCCACCCCCCTGCACTCCGATCCACCCCCCGCACTGCGATCCACCCCCCTGCACTGCGATCCACCCCCCGCACTCCGATCCACCCCCCGTTCTCCGATCCACCCCCCCGGTGTTACGATCCACCCCCATGCTCCAATCCACCCCCCCGTGCTCCGACGCCCCCCCTGTGCCCTGATCTCCCCCCCTTATACTTACCTAGCCTCCCGGGGTCCATCCGTCTTCTTTCCTGGGCGCCGCCATCTTCCAAAATGGCGGGCGCATGCGCAGTGCGCCCGCCGAATCTGCCGGCCGGCAGATTCGTTCCAGAGTGAATTTTGATCACTGTGATAAAACCTCACAGTGATCAAAATAAAAAAAAACAGTAAATGACCCCCCCCTTTGTCACTCCCATAGGTAGGGACAATAATAAAATAAATAATTTTTTTTTTCCCCCCACTAAAGTTGGAGTTAGAACTAGGTTTAGGGGTAGGGTTAGGGTTAGGGATAGGGTTAGGGTTAGGGGTAGGGTTAGGGTTAGGGGTAGGGTTAGGATTAGGGTTAGGAATGTGTACACGTATTCTGGTCCTCTGCGGATTTTTCCGCAGCGGATTTCATAAATCCGCAATGCTAAACCGCTGTGGATTTAATTGCGGATTTACCGCGGTTTTTCGGCGCATTTCACTGCGGTTTTACAACTGCGATTTTCTATTGGAGCAGTTGTAAAACAGCTGCAAAATCCGCAGAGAGAAGTGACATGCTGCGGAATGTAAACCCCTGCGTTTTCGTGCAGTTTTTCTGCAGCATGTGCACATCGATTTTTGTTTCCCATAGGTTTACATTGAACTGTAAACTCATGGGAAATTGCTGCGGATCCGCAGAGTTTTCCGCAGCGTGTGCACATACCTTTAGAATTAGGCTATGTGCACACGGTGCGGATTTGGCTGCGGATCCGCAGCAGTATTCCATCAGGTTTACAGTACCATGTAAACATATGGAAAACCAAATCCGCTGTGCCCATGGTGCGGAAAATACCACGCGGAAACGCAGCGTTGTATTTTCCGCAGCATGTCAATTCTTTGTGCGGATTCCACAGCGTTTTACACGTGTTCCTCAATAGGAATCCGCAGGTGAAATCCGCACAAAAAACTCTGGCAATCCGCGGTAAATCCGCAGGTAAAACGCAGTGCCTTTTACCCGCGGATTTTTCAAAAATGGTGCTGAAAAATCTCACACGAATCCGCAACGTGGGCACATAGCCTTAGGGTTAGGGTTGGGTTGGAATTAGGGTTGTGGTTAGGGTTAGGGGTGTGTTGGGGTTAGGGTTGTGGTTAGGGGTGTGTTGGGGTTAGGGCTGTGATTAGGGTTACGGCTACAGTTGGGATAAGGGTTAGGGGTGTGTTGGGGTTAGTGTTGGAGTTAGAATTGAGGGGTTTCCACTGTTTAGGCACATCAGGGGGTCTCCAAACGCAACATGGCGCCACCATTGATTCCAGCCAATCTTGTATTCAAAAAGTCAAATGGTGCTCCCTCATTTCCGAGCCCTGACGTGTGCCCAAACAGTGGTTTACCCCCACATATGGGGTACCAGCATACTCAGGACAAACTGCGCAACAATCACTGGGGTCCAATTTCTCCTGTTACCCTTGAGAAAATAAAAAATTGCTTGCTAAAACATCATTTTAGAGGAAAGAAAAATGATTTTTTATTTTCACGGCTCTGCGTTGTAAACGTCTGTGAAGCACTTGGGGGTTCAAAGTGCTCACCACATATCTAGATAAGTTCATTGGGGGGTCTAGTTTACAAAATGGGGTCACTTGTGGGGGGTTTCTACTGTTTAGGCACACCAGGGGCTCTGCAAACGCAACGTGATGTCCGCAGACCATTCCATCAAAGTCTGCATTTCAAAAGTCACTACTTCCCTTCTGAGCCCCGACGTGTGCCCAAACAGTGGTTTACCCCCACACATGGGGTATCAGCGTACTCAGGAGAAACTGGACAACAACTTTAGAGGTCCAATTTCTCCTGTAACTCTTGGGAAAATTAAAAAATTCTGGGCTAAAAAATTATTTTTGAAGAAAGAAAACGTATTTATTATTTTCACTGCTCTGTGTTATAAACTTCTGTGAAGCACTTGGGGGTTCAAAGTGCTCACCTCACATCTTGATAAGTTCCTTTTGGGGTCTAGTTTCCAAAATGGGGTCACTTGTGGGGGGTTTCTACTGTTCAGCCACATCAGGGGCTCTGCAAACGCAACGTGACGCCCGCAGAGCATTCCATCAAAGTCAGCATTTCAAAACGTCACTACTTCACTTCCGAGCCCCAGCATGTGGCCAAACAGTGGTTTACCCACACATATGGGGTATCAGCGTACTTAGGAGAAACTGGACAACGACTTTTGGGGTCAAATTTCTCCTGTTACCCTTGGGAAAATAAAAAATTGCGGGCTAAAAAATCATTTTTGAGAAAATAATTTTTTTTTTTATTTTCATGGCTCTGCGTTATAAACTTCTGTGAAGCACTTGAGGGTTCAAAGTGCTCACCACACATCTAGATTAGTTCCTTTGGGGGTCTAGTTTCCAAAATGGGGTCATTTGTGGGGGATCTCCAATGTTTAGGCACACAGGGTGTTAGGAGTCGAGTTTCCTCTGCTGCACAGGGGGAATCTCGATCCGTGTCTGCTGCGGTCTCCCATTTGGTATCGGCCGCAGTGGGCTCTGCTCAGCGGAGACGTCGCTCCCAGCGTCTCGCTGGGGCTGATTCAGTGCATAGGGTCACTACTGCCTTTTCTGGCTTTCCTATGGTACCCTGCACTGATCTGCGGCGAGCGAGCCTCTCTGGGACTAAGTCCTTGTTTACTCACACTGAGCATGCCCAGGGCAGGGTCTCCCATTGGAGGTCGAGGGCCACATGTTCGGTCACATGCTCAGGTGCTGCAATACATTCCATTGGTCCTTCTGGAAGGTCCTGAAAGGGCAAAACATGCTCAGGTACTGCAGCACTTTCCATTGGTCCTTCTGGAAGGTCCTGAAAGGGCAAAAACTTCAGTAGCAGCTTCCTGTGCTGCAACTATATAAACTGCGCATGACCGCACGGCCATGTGCTAGTATCGTCTTATGCTATATGCTTTGCGCCAATGTGGTCATGTGTTTGAATGTGTTCAGGGACCCGGCTGAAATAAGCCCCTAGAATGCTGGCACCTCCGGCGAGGAGATTGTGTTTAAGTGTGTTCAGGGACCCGGCTGAAATAAGCCCCTAGAATGCTGGCATCTCCGGCGAGGAGTTTTGTATGCATGCATGACCACTCACTGCTCACATCTGGGTAGTTGGCCTGTGCCTCTGTGAAAGTCTAACAGGGCACAGAGCTTTCCTCTCGCGGTTACTCTGTGAAGCTAACAGAGTTGGTATATACCGCCATATAGCGCCGCCATTATTTAGCAGCAGGTGCTTTCCTGCACGGTGGATCCCGGGTTGCGAACGCACCAATTCCATTTAATAAATTATATATTTGGTGCGTTCCGCCAACCCTAACAGTATACTAGCGCCAGGATCTGGCTAAGTAATGGCGGATGAACAGCGATTGCAGGGGTACATCCAGCTGCTGGAGGGCCGGTTGGTGTCTCTTGGATGTTGGCGGTGGATGTTACCGCAATAGCTGTTCAGGCTGCTAGCGTGGCTGCAGCAGCTTTACCCACTGCCACCTCTGTTCCGACCCTATCTCACCTTCCTTTGCCTGAGAGATACTCTGGGGACAGTAAGTCCTGTAGGGGTTTCGTGAGCCAATGTGGTATACACCTCGAGCTTCTGGCTGCACGTTTCCCTACTGAGCGGGCAAAGGTGGGATTCATAATCTCTCTCCTGTCGGACAGAGCGTTGGATTGGGCTACGCCGCTGTGGAAGCGCAACGATCATGTGGTGCGGAGTGTTCCTAGGTTTCTGGACACTCTGAAACAGGTCTTTTTAGGACCTCAAGTCACCCATGATACAGCGCTCCAACTGCTGGCTTTGACTCAGGGTTCAACCATGGTCAGCCATTTTGCTGTTCACTTCCGGACATTAGCGTCTGAGTTGGAATGGCCAGATAAAACCCTCATTTCCGTATTTTGGAGGGGGCTGGCTGACCATGTGAAGGACGCTTTGGCCACTAGGGAGATTCCCGCCACACTGGAGGAGCTCATAGCCGTATCTACTCGTATTGACCTCTGTTTTAACGAGCGGAGGTTGGAGCGAGCCCAGTGTAGGCAGAGGTTTCGGCTGGCTCCCACCTTCGCCAAACCTTTGGAATCTCCAGTACAGGCATCCAAGTCACATGAGGCCTTAGAGGTGACACGAGCGGGATCCAAGTCTCAGTCTGCCCGTGCACATAAGGTCCGTCATGTTTGCCAGCAGTCAGGACACCTTGCCTCCAAGGGTCCTCAGCGGTCGGGGAAACATCAGCGTCTAGTGGCAGTTGGAGGAGGTACACTAGACATGGCGACGTTTGCCTCAAAGTTGTCCTTCAAGGGGACAATTACCATAGGCCCATCCACTCTTATGGTCGAGCTATGCGTGGATTCTGGGGCAGAGGGTAACTTTATGTCTTCCGCTTTTGCCCAGCGTCACGCAATACCCTTGGTGATGCTCGCCAAGCCGGTAACCGTTCGAGTGGTAAATGGGTCAACACTACCTTCACAGATTACCCACCAAACCATTCCTTTCACGCTATCTGTGTCTCCATCACATCAGGAGATAATCTCCCTATTAGTCATTCCTGAGGGAATTGATGAGGTCCTGTTGGGGATACCATGGCTTCGCTACCATTCTTCTCATATTGAGTGGTCCTCTGGGAGAATTTTGGGTTGGAGTCAATCTTGCGAGGGTAGATGTCTGAGGGAGTGCGTTCAGGTTGCTACTACACAGGTACCCGCAGATCTTTCCTCTCTCCCCAAGCACTATTGGCCCTATGCAGACGTGTTCTCCAAAAGAGCTACGGAGACCCTTCCGCCTCACCGCCCCTATGACTGTCCTATTGACCTCTTGCCTGGTGCTGAGCCTCCCCGGGGTCGAGTCTATCCGTTATCTCTCCCGGAGACGGAGGCAATGTCCCAGTACATCCAGGAGAATCTGGCAAGAGGATTCATTAGGAAGTCAGTGTCACCGGCAGGGGCAGGGTTCTTCTTCGTACAGAAGAAGACTGGAGACTTACGTCCATGCATAGACTACAGGGGTCTTAACGCCATCACTGTTAAGAACAAGTACCCACTACCCCTGATATCTGAGCTGTTTGATAGGCTACGGGGAGCGAGGGTATTTACAAAGTTAGATCTGCGGGGTGCTTACAACCTGATTCGCATTTGTGAGGGGGATGAATGGAAGACGGCTTTTAACACCAGGGATGGGCACTATGAATATCTGGTGATGCCCTTCGGGCTCTGTAATGCCCCAGCCGTTTTCCAAGACTTTGTGAACGACATCTTCCGGGATATGCTCACCACCTCGGTCGTAGTCTATCTGGATGATATTCTCATCTTCTCTCCAGATATTGACTCCCATCGGAAAGATGTTCGCAAAGTCTTCGACCTCTTATGGGCAAACTCCCTCTACGCCAAGTTGGAGAAGTGTGTGTTTGAGCAGTAGTCCTTGCCTTTCCTTGGTTATATCATCTCTGCCCAGGGTTTGGCTATGGATCCTGCCGAGCTACAGGCTGTAATGGACTGGCAGGAACCCCATTCTCTTAAAGCGGTGCAGCACTTTATGGGGTTCATTAATTACTATCGCCAGTTCATTCCACACTTCTCAACTTTGGTAGCTCCCTTGGTTGCCCTCACCAAGAAGGGAGCAAATCCCAAGTTGTGGTCAGAGGAGGTCTCCAAAGCCTTTCTCTCGATCAAGTCCCACTTCGCTAGCGCTCCCATCCTACATCACCCCGATGTTGATAAGCCATTTATCTTGGAGGTGGATGCCTCATCCGTTGGTGCTGGAGCAGTCCTTTTCCAAAAGGATGCTCAAGGTCGGAAGCATCCTTGCTTCTTCTTCTCCAAGACCTTCACACCAGCGGAGAGGAATTATTCCATCGGGGACTGGGAGTTGCTGGCCATGAAGTTGGCTTTTTCAGAGTGGAGACATCTCTTGGAGGGAGCTCGCTTTCCCTTCCAAGTCTTCACTGACCACAAGAACTTGGTGTACATGCAAACGGCCCAGCGGCTGAATTCTCGCCAGGCTAGATGGTCCCTGTTCTTCTCCCGGTTCCATTTTACTCTCCATTTCCTCTCCGGGGAGAAGAACGTTCGTGCTGACGCTCTCTCCCGCTCCGTGGTGTCATCGGAGGAGGAGGAGGATGAGCCTCTGCTTATTGTCCCTTCTGAGAGCCTGAGAACTGTAGCTCCGGTTTCGCTAGAGTCTGTGCCCCGGGCAAGACTTTCGTACCAGCTAACTTGCGACCGGAGGTTCTCTCTTGGGCTCATTCCTCCAGAGTGGGTGGGCATTTTGGGACCAAGAGGACATCTGAGCTTCTGGCGAGAACATACTGGTGGCCGCATATGGGCCGAGATGTCAAGGACTATATTCAGGCGTGCGTTTCTTGCGCCCAGAATCGGTCTCCTCGGCAACGGCCTGCTGGGTTGCTTTACCCTCTACCGGTGGCAGACAGGCCCTGGGAGATGGTCGGGATGGACTTTGTGGTGGGTCTACCCAAGTCGCGTGGCTGCTCCATTATTTGGGTTGTCACCGACCATTTCTCCAAGATGGTGCATTTGGTGCCGCTTCCTCGGTTACCCTCAGCACGGGCCTTGGCGGTGTTGTTCATTAAACACGTTTTCCGTTTGCATGGTATGCCTGATAAGATTGTCAGCGATCGGGGTCCCCAGTTCGCATCTCTGTTTTGGAGAGAGCTCTGCCGTTTACTCAGCATAGAGTTAAACCTCTCCTCTGCATACCATCCCGAGACGAATGGGTTGGTGGAGAGAACCAACCAGACTCTGGTGACATATTTGCGACATTTCATCTCTGCTAGGCAGGATGACTGGGCATCTTTGCTACCTTGGGCGGAATTTGGCCTGAACAACGCCGTAGCCGATTCCACTGGTCAAACTCCTTTTCTCCTTAATTACGGCCAGCATCCGCGTGTCCCTGTGCCCATGCCCGTGTCATCCACCGATTCTAGGGTGGCAGACTGGGCGGTGGAGGCACGTGACATCTGGGACCGCACACAGGATGCCATCCGGGCCTCCAAGGAGAGAATGAGGGTTTCGGCTGATACACACCGGTGCCCCGCTCCGGTCTTTGCTCCTGGCGACTTAGTGTGGCTCTCTGCCAGTAACATCAGGCTGCGAGTTGAGTCCACTAAGTTTGCTCCTCGCTACATTGGCCCGTTTAAGGTTCTGGAACAGGTCAACCCTGTGGTCTACCGTTTGGCTATTCCTCCACGCCTTGGTATCACCGATACTTTCCACGTTTCCCTCTTAAAGCCCGTTCATGTGTCCCGGTTTTCCGAGTCATCTGCTGGGACATCGGGTTCATCCACGGATGAGTTTGAGGTGAATGCTATTGTGGGGTGCAAGGTGGTACGTGGCAAGAAATTTTTTCTGGTGGACTGGAAGGGTCACGGCCCAGAGGATAGAACCTGGGAGCCTGTGGAGCACATTCGGGCTCCGCTGCTTATCGCAACTTTTGAGCGTAGTGAGGCTCAAGGAGGGGGGGGCCCTAGGAGGGGGGGTAATGTTAGGAGTCGAGTTTCCTCTGCTGCACAGGGGGAATCTCGATCCGTGTCTGCTGCGGTCTCCCATTCGGTATCGGCCGCAGTGGGCTCTGCTCAGCGGAGACGTCGCTCCCAGCATCTCGCTGGGGCTGATTCAGTGCATAGGGTCGCTACTGCCTTTTCTGGCTTTCATATGGTACCCTGCACTGATCTGCGGCGAGCGAGCCTCTCTGGGACTAAGTCCTTGTTTACTCACACTGAGCATGCCCAGGGCAGGGTCTCCCATTGGAGGTCGAGGGCCACATGTTCGGTCACATGCTCAGGTGCTGCAGTACATTCCATTGGTCCTTCTGGAAGGTCCTGAAAGGGCAAAACATGCTCAGGTACTGCAGCGCTTTCCATTGGTCCTTCTGGAAGGTCCTGAAAGGGCAAAAACTTCAGTAGCAGCTTCCTGTGCTGCAACTATATAAACTGCGCATGACCGCACGGCCATGCGCTAGTATCGTCTTATGCTATATGCTTTGCGCCAATGTGGTCATGTGTTTGAATGTGTTCAGGGACCCGGCTGAAATAAGCCCCTAGAATGCTGGCACCTCCGGCGAGGAGATTGTGTTTAAGTGTGTTCAGGGACCCGGCTGAAATAAGCCCCTAGAATGCTGGCATCTCCGGCGAGGAGTTTTGTATGCATGCATGACCACTCACTGCTCACATCTGGGTAGTTGGCCTGTGCCTCTGTGAAAGTCTAACAGGGCACAGAGCTTTCCTCTCGCGGTTACTCTGTGAAGCTAACAGAGTTGGTATATACCGCCATATAGAGCCGCCATTATTTAGCAGCAGGTGCTTTCCTGCACGGTGGATCCCGGGTTGCGAACGCACCAATTCCATTTAATAAATTATATATTTGGTGCGTTCCGCCAACCCTAACACAGGGGCTCTCCAAATGCGACATGGTGTCCGCTAATGATTGGAACTAATTTTCCATTTAAAAAGCCAAATGGCGTGCCTTCCCTTCTGAGCCCTGCCGTGCACCCAAACAGTGGTCTACCCCCACATATGGGGTATCTGCGTACTCAGGACAAACTGGACAACAAAATTTGTGGTCCAGTTTCTCCTATTACCGTTGGCAAAATAGGAAATTCCAGGCTAAAAAATCATTTTTTGCGGAAAGAAAAATTATTTTTTATTTTCATGGCTCTGCGTTATAAACTTCTGTGAAGCACCTGGGGGTTTAAAGTGCTCAGTAAGCATCTAGATAAGTTCCTTGGGGGGTCTAGTTTTTGCCAAAATGGGGTCACTTGTGGGGGAGCTCCAATGCATAGGCACACAGGGGCTCTCCAAACGCGACATGGTGTCCGCTAACAATTGGAGCTAATTTTCCATTCAAAAAGTCAAAAGGCGCGCCTTCCCTTCCGAGCCCTGCCGAGTGCCCAAACAGTGGTTTACCCCCACATATGAGGTATCGGCGTACTCGGGAGAAACTGCACAACAAATTTTAGGATCTATTTAATCCTATTGCCCATGTGAAAATGAAAAAATTGAGGCGAAAAATTTTTTTTGTGAAAAAAAGTACTTTTTCATTTTTACGGATCAATTTGTGAAGCACCTGAGGGTTTAAAGTGCTCACTAGGCATCTAGATAAGTTCCTTGGGGGGTCCAGTTTCCAAAATGGGGTCACTTGTGTGGGAGCTCCAATGGTTAGGCACACAGGGTCTCTCCAAACGCGACATGGTGTCCGCTAACGATGGAGATAATTTTTCATTCAAAAAGTCAAATGGCGCTCCATCCCTCCCGAGCCCTACCATGTGCCCAAACAGTGGTTTACCCCCACATGTGAGGTATCGGTGTACTCAGGAGAAATTGCCCAACAAATTTTAGGATCCATTTTTTCCTGTTGCCCATGTGAAAATGAAAAAAATTGAGGCTAAAAGAATTTTTTTGTGAAAAAAAAGTACTTTTTCATTTTTATGGATCAATTTGTGAAGCACCTGGGGGATTAACGTGCTCACTATGCATCTAGATAAGTTCCTTGGGGCATCTAGTTTCCAAAATGGGGTCACTTGTGGGGGAGCTCCAATTTTTAGGCACACGGAGGCTCTCCAAATGTGACATGGTGTCCGCTAAAGAGTGCAGCCAATTTTTCATTCAAAAAGTCAAATGGCGCTCCCTCCCTTCCAAGCCCTGCTGTGCGCCCAAACAGTGGTTTACCCCCACATATAAGGTATCAGCGTACTAAGGACAAATTGGACAACAACTTTCGTGGTTCAGTTTCTCTTTTTACCATTGGGAAAATAAAAAAATTGTTGCTAAAATATAATTTTTGTGACTAAAAAGTTAAATGTTCATTTATTCCTTCCATGTTGCTTCTGCTGCTGTGAAGCACCTGAAGGGTTAATAAACTTCTTGAATGTGGTTTTGTGCACCTTGAGGGGTGCAGTTTTTAGAATGGTGTCATTTTTGGGTATTTTCAGCCATATAGACCCCTCAAACTGACTTCAAACGTGAGGTGGTCCCTAAAAAAAATGGTTTTGTAAATTTCGTTGTAAAAATGAGAAATCGCTGGTCAAATTTTAACCCTTATAACTTCCTAGCAAAAAAAAATTTTGTTTCCAAAATTGTGCTGATGTAAAGTAGACGTGTGGGAAATGTTATTTATTAACTATTTTGTGTCACATAACTCTCTGGTTTAACAGAATAAAAATTCAAAATGTGAAAATTGCAAAATTTTCAAAATTTTTGCCAAATTTCCGTTTTTATCACAAATAAACACAGAATTTATTGACGTAAATTTACCATTAACATGAAGCCCAATATGTCACGAGAAAACAGTCTCAGAATCGCTAGGATCCGTTGAAGCGTTCCCGAGTTATTCCCTCATAAAGGGACACTGGTCAGAATTGCAAAAAATGGCAAGGTCTTTAAGGTCAAAATAGGCTGGGTCAAGAAGGGGTTAAAATACCATAGAATAGAAAATAATAATCTTGAAAAAGGAGGTGGATGTCAAAGTGGAGGAGGAGGTGGAGTTTGACGTGCAGGTGTAGGTGGAAGAGGAGGAGGCAGCCAACACTGTTTTTGATTTTTATTTGTTTTTGTTTTTCTAAATTGCAGAGGTCCCAAAACTTTGGGAATGTCAAATAGAACGAAAAAACTGTGCTGGAGTTTAACAAAGGCTGTATGCTCCTGGTATACATTTCTAGGCAGCTAAAGGTATTGACAAATCATGGGGGATCCACACCTGGTTCATTTTAATGAATGTGAGCTTGACCACATTGGCTGTGGACAGGCAGATGCGCCTGTCTGTGATGACACCCACTGAAGAGCTAAACACAAGTTCCAACAATACACTTGCCTCAGGGTAGGCCAACATCTCCAAGGCATAAAGGGCAAGCTCAGGCCATGTGTTCAATTTGGAGACTGATAAATTAAATAGGACTGACCAATCATGCAGTATGCGGAGACGTGTGGAAACTTACTCTTCTATTATGTTGTTGAAACACTGCCTCTTGTTAATACTGATCAAATCTAATGATGGTGCTGGATGTTATGGCATTCTGAGGAATATTTTCCACATTTCAGCAAGGCTAACCTTACCTTCCAAGGGGGTGCCAATGCCCCTGCTGTGTTGGTAACTTCTTCCTCCTCCTCTGACTTGTTCTTCAACTGAACTGTCGGGTAAGAATATCATCAGTACTGTGTATAACATTGTGCGCTTGGCAAAAGAAAGAGAGGCTAACAATATTTTAGTAAAGATATGTAATAACATACCAGATACTTTTTTACATCTGCCATACAATAAGTCAACAGGGCTTAAAATATTATAAAAAGAAATGATAAAGTGCCATAGTCAATAAATAGCATATAATCAAATACACCACTACAGGCAATCTAATATAAAATGGATCCATGATTGAAAATATCTAAGGACCAATAGCAAATCCTATACAAAACCTCCACTGGTAGTGAAATAATATGAGGATTTGTACCCACTATGGTATGAGTTGTGAAAGTTTAGGGAGAGTTAGTGTTTTCAGCTATCACACAGTGAGTAATAACAAAAAGCTTGTCGTCTAGAAATAATATACATTAATTAATATGAAAGATGCTGAAAACAGACACACCAAGACATCAAAGTACCCTGTTGAATAAAAAACAGATAAGACCTGTAGTACAGTCCTGTTGATAATGCAAAAATAGAGATGTAGCTGATTCCCACATATATAGCCATCTGCCTTGTGGCTTCCTCAGGATTAGAATATGATAAGTCAGAGAATGTCCACATTATAAATCATGTTAAATAAAAGGATAAATAGCAACAGCTGTTCACTAGTATGCAGAACAATCTTCCACGAATAGATTCAGCATCCCAAAGTTCTTACAGTACTTGCGTCATCATAAAAGGTATCATTGCTCTGGCAATGCTGAAGTTTCCACCACACAGGTGTGAGCATGTTATCGCTCATACACATGTGTTTGTATTTCTGCTCCAATGACAAAAGGTACATTGTCCTTCTGGCAGGGATTCAGCAGGCTGGTCACCCAGTAATCAGCACTGTTAACAATCCAGGCTACTTGGCAGTCGTAGGACGGGCACAGCAACATTTGTTGGCTCATGAATGCCGGGCTCCCCAGAGGCAACAACAAGCTGTCAAAGTATATTGCCTGGGTTCTCTGTATTTCCCCAGCCTCGCTCCAGTGATTCCCGTGAGCTGCTTTGACTGCCACCCTTCTAAGAACATGGCTCCTCCTTCTCCTTCTCCTATTCCTCATCCTCATCCACCAAAACTGTCCCCGAGCTGGACAGTTGTGTACCTTGCCGCTGTTGGTATAGGAACCCACCTTCGAAGCCATGTGTGGACGATTGGCCTGATAATGGTGTGAGTGGTCCCTTTTCCTTCTCCTCTTCCTCCAGCTTCATTGTATCATCCATCATTTTTTTAAGCAGTCATAGAAGTGGGACAGTAATGCTGATAATGTCGTCATCAGCGCAGAAAATGTTGGTGAAGGACTCTAAGCAGAGCAACATGGCACACACGTCCTGCATGGAGGCCCACTCATCAGTCGTGAAGTGGTGTTGTTCCACAAAGTGACTAGCCCGTGGTGCTGCACCTTAAACTACAATATTGCCTGCTGCTGCTTGCACAGTCTCTAAAACAGGGGTCTCAAATTACATTCCTCGAGGGCCGCAAACCATGCATGTTTTCAAGATTTCCATAGCATTGCACAAGGTGCTGTAATCATTATGTGTGTAAGTGATTAAATTATCACCTGTGCAGTACAAGGAGATCCCGAAAACATGACCTGTGTGCGGCACTTGAGGAATGCAGTTTAAGACCTCTGCTCTAAAACATGTAATAGGTGGAGTTCCACCTTGTGGGTACGTTGAATATGAGGAGGTGAGGCAGAATGCAGTGACGCTGCGGTGCAGACAGGAAAGCAACAGCAGGGTGAGTACGTCGAAAGCGCTCACATACGGTCTGTATTTTCAGCGGCAACTTTGACATATCAGCATAATTTTTAAGGAAGTTCTGCACCACCAAATTCAGCACATGCAAAAGGCAAGTGATCTGTGTCAAACTGGCTAGGCCCAGAGCTGGCAAGAAATTTTGCTTATTATTATTATTATTAAGCTTATTTTTGCTTAATGCCTGCACCATTAGTCCAGGCTTGAGGTTCAGTGGCACCGACCATTCATTGGTCTGTTGCATCATCCCTGTCCACAGCTCATGCTTGGTGTGAGATTTTTCCTCATTAACAGAAGCGTTTCAGAACAGCTTGCTTTTATTTCCCCCTGGCTGTAATGAAGTTGGTGATGCAGATGTTATGCTGACCGGATGAGGTGGCGTTGGAGGAAGTGGGGTAGGAGAAAGAGGCAACCTGGAAAGAGAAGCATCTAGCAATCTTCGGTGATGGTAGCACATACACCACATCACCTTCTGCCTCAGACCCAGATGCCACCATATTTACCCAGTGGCAAGTAAGGGAGATATAATGTCCTACTTTACTTACTCGCCTACTGGTCCAAGTATCGGTGGGTATGTGAACCTTGCCACTGATGGAGTTGCGTAGTGCACACCTGATTTTGTCATCAACATGTATGTACAGGGCATAGATGGCCTGACTGGAAAAGTAGTGGCTGCAGGGACCAAAGTACTGTGAGACAGTTACCATCAATTTTTGAAAACTTTCCATCTCCACAAGCCAGAATGGCAGCATTTCAAAGGCCAAAAATATTGAAATGCTGACATTCAAGAACAGGGCTCATTTTTAGATACTGAGAACTTTCTCTTTCTTTCTAGTGTTTGGGTAATAGATAGCTAAATGCTTCCATAGGGTGGTGTGGAGATGCTTGGTGACACTGTGGAGGGGCTGTCACATCCTGTCTTTGGGAGGAACCAGGTGGTCCTAGTGATTGGGTGCTGGAGGAAGTGGCCGAGACAGCAGCATAAGATCGAGCTGGAGGAGCCACAGATCTTCCTTTGTTTTTCATGGTCTTTCAGCAGAAATCTCACCAAGGTAACTGGATCTCACCTTGGTCACCGTAGTTCAGCCCGGCTAGGAACACAACCTCACTGATAGGCAGTAACCTTGATGACGTCACCGCCAGTCACTGACACTGCACTAGCAGCAGCTCAGTCACCAATGGTTCTCAGCCTGGACGGTTGCAACTTGGCACCATCCAGGTTGAAAACTATTTCTCGCCCAGACATGGATTACAGTGTGGGACAGAAAGACAGACAGGTGAGGGATATGATTGTTGTTTATTTTTGTTATATTCCAGGAGAACGAGGGAATTAGACGTTAGGTGAGTATAATTGTGGTTGTTATTTAAAAAAAAAAATGGAAAAGTGTGTTTTGCTTTATCTCTAATAAAATACTTTATTATGGCTGTGTCTTTACCATTTAACTGCAGGATTAGTAATGGAAAGGTGTCTTATAGACGCCTCTCCATTACTAAGCCTTGGGCTTGATGTCACCTGACAGTACAAAGGGGACATCAACCCCACACATATGAACCCCATTTGCGACTGCTACAGGGCAAGTGGAAATAGTGTGCAAAGTGACAAAATTTAGGCATCTAATTGATGAGCCTTTTCTGGGTGTCTGCGGGCTGCTATTTTTATGCTGGGGGGTCAATATCCATGGCCGATTTCCAGCGTGAGAATACCAGCCCTCAGCTGTGAGCTTTAGCAAGGCTGTTTGTCAAAAATGGGGGGATCCCACATCTTTTCTAAAATTATTTATTTATTTAATTAAAAAAACAATGTGGGAACCCCTCTATTCTTGATAACCAGCCTTGCTGAAGCTGACAGCATAAGGTTGCAGTCCCCAGCTGTGAGTTTTGCCTGCCTGGCTGGCTATAGAAAATACAGGGGAACCCGCACCTTTTTAAAATAAATAATTAATGTATTTATAGCGCAGGTGGCGGCTGATGAAAACCCCCATGAGCCGCTCCTGCTGTCACCATGGCAGCAGGGGTAGGCTTATGAGAGTAAAAGTCCCATCAGCTGCTACTTGCTGTCTCTTTTATCACTTAAATATACCTCGCATTCTCCTCTGCACACACTGATTGCCGGCAGAGCAGGGGAGAATGATGAGAGACGTGTTCAGCACCCGGCGCCAGGAAACAGTGCTTACTGTAATGCTTTTTCCCTGGCGTATCACACAGTGACATCCATGTGTGTTATCCGTGTGCACGTGTGCGGGATATTTTGCGGCCCGTGCTGACATTAAAAGATGGATATGTCAGCGTGTTTTTCCCTCAGACACACAGTACGTGGAAACACACTGACATGTGCACAGACCCATTCAATTGATGGGTACGTGTCTCCAGTACGTGTGAAAACTGTTACCACACGTACCAGAGACACGAACGTGTGAAAGAGGCCTAAATCTGGTATTGCTGTAGTCGCACAGACCTGAATAATAAAGTCACCTAATCACTTATACCACACGAGGAACGGCGTAAAAAATAAATGAAGCCTAAATTTTCACATGCTGTGGATTTTTTTATTCTGCCTCCGAAAGATTGCAGTAAGGCTCGGTGCACGCTTACCCTGCACTGAGAGTTTGCACCGGGGTTTCGGTACAAATCTCTGAAATACTTGATTAAGATGGAATTCCCGGCAGAAGATTCCCTATAGTGAGGCAGATGGAGGCACTGTGGATGCCAACTGACCTGTGATCCAGCGGTGTTCATCTTTTTAGGATTGCATAAAAGTGTCATCAGCAACAGTTTTGTGCACATCTTAAAAGAAGAACACCACTGAATAAAGGCAAGACGAAGTCCAGGGTAATTCTGCTGCCTCCCTATAATAATTGGATCCCTCAGGGGTTTCATCTGAATCACATTACTCTGAGATTTAGATGGAAATCCCAAAGTAAGTGCTCAGCGTAGAGCGTCGGATAAATATGATCCCAAACATTACTTGAAGTGTTCCTAATAAAATCTTCAGCTCAATCCACTAAAAAAGCAAACCCTTACTAAGGTCCGCCTTCTGTTATTGGTAATATAGGGGGCTTTCACCTTACTGGTAGCACAAAGGCTCTGGAAAAGCAAAATGGCTCCTCACCCGCCAAAAGAAATTCATCAAATTCTCTGCTCCAAAATCCACATGCCCCCTCCCATCTGAGCCCCACAGTGTTCCTAAACCACATAATGCATCCACGTTTGGCATTTCTGAAGTGATGAGAGCCCACCTAACATATGGGTGCATGCATCCAGATGCACGTTTTGGACATAACATACTGGTGACTGCAATATACTGGTCACTAGGGCGTACTGCTCACTACAACGGCAGTTTGCAATTTTCACTTTGCAACATTCATTGCTGCTTGTTTCTGGAAAATACCAATGGAGTCAAAAATTATCACTACACCTGTAGATAAATTCCCCAAGTGGTAAAGTTTCCCAAATATGGTCACTTGAGGTGGAATTCTGCTTATCTAGCAACTAGATTGTGGCCCGATTCTAACGCATCGGGTATTCTAGAATATGCATGTCCCTGTAGTATATGGACAATGATGATTCCAGAATTCGCGGCAGACTGTGCCTGTCGCTGATTGGTCAAGGCAACCTGTATGACATCATCGTCGCCATGGCAACCATTATGACATCTACGTCGATACTGTGCCCGTCGCTGAATCAGAAACGTGAGATGTCTACGTCCATTATGACAGCATCGTCGCTGTGCCCGTTGCTGATTGGTCGAGGCCTGGCGGCCTCGACCAATCAGAGACGCGGGATTTCCAGGACAGACAGACAGACAGAAAGACAGACAGACGGAAAAACGCTTAGGCAATTATATATATAGATTAGGGGCTCTGTATACTTAGTCTGCAATCCGTTCTAGGAAAATCTGCACTTCAGGAGGCAAATGGCGCTCTGTTCCTCCTTAGTCTTTCCATATGGCTAAGTAGTACTATACAGCCACATATGGGGTATGGGATATTGTCACATTCAGTAGAAATTGTGGGACAAATTTGTTTGCCATTTTTACCCACTTCTTGTGTGAAAATGTGAAATCTTTGGCAAAAACAAAATTTTGGTGGTTAAAAATGTAATTATTTTGTCTTCATTGCCCAATGGTATAAAATTCTGTGACACACCCATGGTGTCAATATGACCACTACTCCCCTAAATGAATTCATTGAGAGGTGTAGTTCATAAAATGGGGTAACTTAAGGAGGCTTCTGCTGTTCTAGCACCTCATGGGCTTTCCCAGTGGGTCATGCACCTGCAAACTCTGTAAAATCTGGTGCTCCTTGCCTTCTAAGCTTTGCACTGTGCGTGAAAATTATTTCCCAATTACATGTAGGGTATTGGCGCACTCAGGAAAAAATGGTCCTCAGTTTGTTGTAAAACAATTTCCAATTTGCCCTTATAAAATTTAAAAACTAGGGGATAAAACAACATTTTAGTGGCAAAAATGTAATTTATTCTTTCTTCGCCGCTCAGTGGTATAAAATTCTTTGAGGCACATGTGGTGTCAATATGATCACTGCACCCCTAGATGAATTAATTAGTGAGTGTTGTTTGTAAAATGAGTTCAAATATAGGGTGTTTCTGTTGTTCTGGCACATCAAGGGCTCTGCCAATATGATATGGCACCCTCAAACCTGCGAAATCTGAACTCCAATATCGCACCTCTTCATTTCTGAGCTTTGCACTATGCCTCAAAAGTAGTATTCCCTTACATATGGGGTATCAGCATACTGAAGAGAAATTGCACAGCAAAATATATGGTGCAATTTCACTTGTTACACTTATGAAAATGCTAAATTTGGGGCTAAAATAACATTTTTGGGTGGAAAATGTGATTTTATTATTTTCTCAGCTCAATGTTATAAACTTCTGGGAGGCACCTGGGGATTCAAGGTGTTCACCATGCATCGAAATACATTCCTTTAGTGGTATAGTTTCCAAAATCGGGTTACTTGTGGGGGGTTTCCACTGATTAAGCACATCAGGAGCTCTCAAAACCTGTCATGGCATGCAATCTGAATTCGAGCCAATTTTGAGTTGAAAAAAGTCAAACGGCGCTCCTTCCCTTCCGATCAGCATACTCAGGACTAGGGTTGAGCGACCTTTACTTTTATAGGATCGGGTCGGGTTTCACGAAACCCGACTTTTTCAAAAGTCGGGTCGAGTGAAATCGGCCGATCCTATAAAAAAGTCGGGGTCGGGGTCGGCCGAAACCCGAAACCCAATGCAGTGCATTGGGTTTCCATGGTTCCCAGGGTCTGAAGGAGCGGAAACTCTCCTTCAGGCCCTGCGATCCATATTTTAGTGTAAAATAAAGAATTAAAATAAAAAATATCGCAATACTTACCCTCTGACGCGCCCTGGTACTAACCAGGAACCTTCCTTCCTTAGAATCAGCCTTCCAGGACCTTGCGGTGATGTCGCGGTGACGTCGCGGCTTGTGATTGGCCGCGCGGCTGCCCATGTGACCGCTCGCGTGACCAATCACAAGCCGCGACGTCACCGCGACGTCACCGAAGGTCCTGGAAGTGCTGATTCTTAGGAAGGAAGGCTGCCGGAAAGAAGCAGGGCGCGTCCGAGGGTGAGTATATTCCTATAGAATCTACCACAGTGATCAAAAAGAACAACAGGAAAAATGTCCTATTGTTTTCAGGAAGATTGCATGGAGGGCCAAGGGATGGATCAGGAGGGCCCTGGGACGGCGGAGGTATCGGTGGGGCTCGGAAGACCCCATTTATCTGTTTTCTGATACTTTAGATCATATCAGAGGAGAAAGAAATGAATTTTAAATATGACCTTTTTATGTTTATCGATGTTATTCGGTGAATAAGTGCGTAGCTGAGACCCAGAGATTTTACTCTGGGGCAACAATACCCATATTTCTCAGCGACGGTAAAAAGTGGTGCTAAGGAATGTATACCCTTAACTGCAGCTGTTATAAGGTGCATCGGCGGTCGTTAAGGGGTTAGGTCACCGTAATTTTGCACAAAGCACATTAAATGGTATGGATGACAATACTCAGTTTTTGGAACCCCCCAAAATTATGAACTGTAGCAGGCCAAGCATTTTTTAAAAATTTTAAACCACATTCCTTTCACACAATAGAAGGAAATGGACAGCTTTCCTGCGCTGCTATCAATTTCCCAAAAAGGATAACGGAGATTCAATAAAATAAAAACATTTGCTTTAATGTAGTGTGGATGTATGCATTTTGAGGTTCTCCAAACTCTTCCTCAGGAACAAACCACATTGATTACACGGGAACTTGAACAGTTACAAAGGCACATTGACATTCTGAAAAAAAGGAGTCACTCCAGAGACTTAAATGGTATGTCAAAGTTCAAAATAAGCATGCATTATATTGCATACAATTTTAAATAAAAGCTTAATAAAAGAGAAAAATGTGCATGTGTTCATTTACTTGTTTCTTATTTTGAACACATTCTGATCCCGCCTAAAATTTGCTACGAGATGTCTACAAGAACCTCCCTGTTTAGTGTTTTAAGCCAGAGAGTAGTGTTGAGCAATTCGATACTGCAAATATTGGGTATCGGCTGATACTCGCTGTATCGGAATTCCGATACTGAGATCCGATACTTTTGCGATATCGGATATTGGAATTGGAACTTCCCATAGTGCAATGATGCACTATAATGGAGTGTGAGCGGTGTGTGGGCAGAGACTGCATGTGTGTGTGTGCAGGTGGGGACTGGGCGGGCCTGCCGAGGGTCTGTGCATGCCTGCCAGAGCTCTGTGTGGGCTGCCAGGGCTCTGTGCGGGCTGCCGGGGCTCTGTGTGGGCCTGCCGGGGGTCTGTACGGGCCTGCTGGAGGTCTGTGCGGGCCTGCCGGGGGTCTGTGCATGCCTGCTAGGGGTCTGTGCGGGCTGCCAGGGGTCTGTGCGGGCAGACGGGGGTCTGTGTGGGCCTGCCAGGGCTCTGTGCGGGCTGTCGGGGCTCTGTGCAGGCTGCCGGGGCTCTGTGTGGGCTGCTGGGGCTCTGTGCAAAAAACATAAAATAATTAACCGTATACTACCTGTCCACCGTAGTCCAATTAATAATGAGTGTCCCACGACGATCTCCCCTATAGAACAGTGACATCGGGTGATGTCACTGCTCTATCGGACCCTCAGTGACACACTGGCAGGAGACAATGGCTCCTGCAGTGCATCACTGAGGTTACTATAGTTCAAAGTCTCACTTTATGGCATTTGTTGCTTGGGAAAATTTCTCATACAGCAATGCCAAAAGTGAGACTAGGGACTATTTTTTTACAGCGGCGGAGGAATACAGTGCAGAAGGATACCTTCCTCCCGTAATTGTGTTCCTGGAGCCCCTGGAGAGCGGTCGCATCAGCTGATGCTGCCGTTCTCCATGGGAGAATGTCGTGGGACACTCGTGGATTTCTGCGGATAGGGAGTATATTGGTTGTTTGTTATTTTAATATTTTTTACAGGTGACACTGGCTTCGGGGATCAAAATGGCAAGTAATGGTGAGTATGTAATGTATGTTTAATGTACTGTATGTCTATATGTATGTATTGTATGTAATGTATGAATGTACTGTATGTAGTATGTATGTTTTTTTTTTATTTAACACATTAGCCGGATGATGGGACTACTGCTGTCCCATCATTGGCTAATGTGTCAATCACTGTCACTGTAGCAGGCATCGTCTGATGAGACTTGTAGTCCCATCGGACGATGCTTGCACACACACACAGACCCCCGGCAGCCCGCACAGTGCCCTGGCAACACGCACAGAGCCCCAGCAGCCTGCATAAAGCCCTGGCAGGCCCATACAGACCCCCCGGCAGCCCGCACAGAGCCCTGGCAGCCCACACAGAGCCCAGGCAGGCCTGTACAGACCCCCGGCAGCTCACACAGCGCCTCGGCAGGCCCAGACAGACCCCTGTCAGCCCGTACAGAGCCATGAGAGGCCCATACAGATCCCCGGCAGGCCCGCACAGACCCCACACGCACACACAGACACGCACAGTGTCCACCCACTCACCACCCACACTCTTCCCCCTTCCGGAACAGGATGTAGAAGGACAGAAAGGGCTTAGTTAAATTATGATATTTGTGTCCCATTGACTTGCATTGGTATCGGGTATCAGTATCTGCGATATCCGATATTTTTTGGATATCGGCCGATCCAATCCGATACCGATACTTCTGAATATCGGAAGGTATCGCTCAACACTACCAGAGAGCCATAATGTTTAGTGAAAGGGACACAACCGGAAATGCTATGAGGTGGGTCAATGAAAAGGAAGGTATATACAAATAATATTATTGGAAAACCCATATAAATGTATGTATGTTATATTGCAAACACTGGGGCACCAACATTTTTTAGGAGGTTTCAACTAATCTCCCATTTTTCTGAGAGGAATGAGTTGATTGTTAGATTAATTGCATGTATTTATGTGTTTAAATTAATTGAATATATTTATGTTTTTTAGCCAAATATTTTAATTAAAATAGGATATTATTATGAGCTGACATTATCAGCCCTTGATTTAACAATTGTTTTTACATGTATCTGCTTATAACGTGAAATACATATAGTTGAGAGTTTAGCAAAACTAAATTAACATAGATACATTAAATTGAAGACAATAAAAATCATGGATTTGTCATTCAATTTTCAGTAGACTGAGGAAAGTAGAAGTCACTATGCAGAGATTACATATATATATACAGTACAGACCAAAAGTTTGGACACACCTTCCCAGAAATGCTTAGCACTTGTTGGCCCTTTTGCCTTCATTCTGCGGTCCAGCTCACCTCAAACCATCTCAATTGGGTTCAGGTCTGGTGACTGTGGAGGCCAGGTCATCTGGCGTAGCACCCAATCACTCTCCTTCTTGGTCAAATAGCCCTTATACAGCCTGGAGGTGTGTTTGGAATCATTGTTCTGTTGAAAAATAAATGATGGTCCAAATAAAGGTAAACCTGGAATAGCATGCTGCTGCAAGATGCTGTGGTAGCCATGCTGGTTCAGTATGCCTTCAATTTTGAATAAATCCCCAACAGTGTCACCAACAAAGCACCCCTACACCATCACACCTCCTCCTCCATGCTTCACGGTGGGCACCAGGCATGTAGAGGCCATCGGTTCACCTTTTCCGCGTCGCACAAAGACACGGTGGTTGGAACCAAAGATCTCAAATTTGGACTCATCAGACCAGAGCACAGATTTCCACTGGTCTAATGTCAATTCCTTGTGTTCTTTACCCCAAACAAGTCTCTTCTGCTTGTTGCCTGTCCTTAGCAGTGGTTTCCTAGCAGCTATTTTACCATGAAGGCCGGCTGCACAAAGTCTCATCTTAACAGTTGTTGTAGAGATGTGTCTGCTGCTAGAACTCTGTGTGGCATTGACCTGGTCTCTAATCTGAGCTGCTGTTAACCTGCGATTTCTGAGGCTGTGACTTGGATAAACTTATCCTCAGAAGCAGAGGTGACTCTTGGTCTTCCTTTCCTGGGGCGGTCCTCATGTGAGCCAGTTTCTTTGTAGCGCTTGATGGTTTTTGCCACTGCACTTGGGAACACTTTCAAAGTTTGCCCAATTTTTTGGACTGACTGACCTTCATTTCTTAAAGTAATGATGGCCACTCCTTTTTCTTTACTTAGCTGCTTTTTTCTTGCCACAATACAAATTCTAACAGTCTATTCAGTAGGACTATCAGCTGTGTATCCACCAGACTTCTTCACAACACAGCTGATGGTCCCAACCCCATTTATAAGGCAAGAAATCCCACTTATTTAACCTGACAGGGCACACCTCTTTATTGAAAACCATTCCCATCGACTACCTCTTGAAGCTCATCAAGAAAATTTCAAGAGTATGCAAAGCTTTCATCAAAGAAAAAGGTGGCTACTAGAGTTGAGCGACCTTGACCTTTTTAGAGTCGAATCGGGTTTCGCGAAACCCGACTATCTCAAAAGTCGAGTCGAGTGGAATCGGCCGATTATCGCGAAAAGTCGGGGATCGACCGAAGCACGAAACCCAATGCAAGTCAATGGGGGGGCATAGTCGGCAGTGAGTAGAGGCCAGGAAAACATGTACAGAGCCCATTTTAATGGCAAAAACATCCATTCTTGTTACTGAAGCTTGTCAATCTTAATTTAGCTTATAATAATTGTAAGTCATTTGAAATTGGGGGTCATTTGGCTAAAGTTGTGGGGGGTAGGGCCGGTTCAAGTAATTAGTGGGCCCAGTAAATCTGGACCATGTCACGGCAGTGGAGCAGGGAGAGATAAGTATTTCAACTTTGCAAGTGCTGTGATCCTGAGCAAGCAGGGGGGGCCCCCTCGTTGGCATTGGCACTGGCACAGGGCCCCTCAAAGTACAGTGGTGTGTTTGCACGGCGGGGGCGCCTCCCACCGGCAGCAACACTTTTGCGTACTATGAGGGGTCCTGTGCCAGTGACATCGCCAACGAGTATTCCTCCCCCCACCTGATGAAGGAACCTGCACCTTCATCTGCACCTTCCTCTTTGTCCCCGTGTAAGGTGGTATGGTATACGGGAAGGGGGACCTGACTTTCAGCAGGGTCACAATCTTGCAGTGTAGCGTGCACGGGGAATGATGCGTTATGGGTCAATGTACCAGCAGATTCATCTATCACTGGCTGGGCAATGGGCAGGATGAGGAGGAAACACAGATATAGGCCCAAAGAATAAAGTGGGCTAAATGCAGTTCAAAATTGGTAACAGGACTAACCAGGGGGCATTGTTTTGTTCAGTGGAGGACAACTGGAATGAGAGGCTGACACAGAGAGTAGGCCCAAATCTGTAAGTAGTCTAAATGCAGTTCAAAATTGGCAAGAGTAGTAAACAGGCGGCACAGCTTTGTTCCCTGTAGGAGAACAGCAAGGAGCGGCAGACACAGATAGAAGGCCCCAACCCAACTAGTAGGCCCACTGCAGTTTTAAAATTCCGATAGGCTGAAAACCAGATAATTGTAGGTCATTTTTTGTAAAGAGGACAGCTGTATTGAGTGGCGCAGCCAGACACTACAAGTAGGCCTTAAACCACAAAGTTGGCTCGACGCTGGTTTAAAAAAGGTTACATGGGTACACGTTCTGCATTGTTGTGCTCAGTGGAGGACAATTGGAAGGAGGGACCGCAGAAAGACTTTGTAGGCGTAAAATTACAAAATAGGCTCTATGTAGCTTCGATTATGTGGCAACCTGGAGAACACCTTGGAGCGGCAGACTACGTCTCTCCGACCCAGACCCAACTTGTAGGACTAATGTAGTGTTGTTTCAACAACTACTTAAGATGAGCATGAAGATTGAAGCTATGGAGAGGAAACCTGGAGAACACCTTGGAGTGGAAGACACCGTCTCTACAACCCAAACCCAACTTGTAGGCCTAATGCAGTGTTGTTTTCAACAACTACTAAACAAGAGCAAGAAGATTTAAGCAATGGAGAGGCAACCTGGGGAACACCTTGGAGTGGAACACATCGTCTCTACACCCCAGACCCAACTTGTAGGCCGAATGCAGTGTTGTTTTCAACATCTACTTAAGAAGAGCCAGAAGATCGAAGCAATGGAGAGGCAACCTGGTGAACACCTTGGAGTGGAACACACCGTCTCTACACCCCAGACCCAACTTGTAGGCCGAATGCAGTGTTGTTTTCAACAACTACTAAACGAGAGCTTTAAGATTGAAGCAATGGAGAGGAAGCCTGGAGAACACCTTGGAGCGGAAGACACCGTCTCTACACCCCAGACGCAACTTGTAGGCCGAATGCAGTGTTGTTTTCAACAACTACTAAACAAGAGCTTTAAGATTGAAGCAATGGAGAGGCAACCTGGGGAACACCTTGGAGTGTAACACACCGTCTCTACACCCCAGACCCAACTTGTAGGCCGAATGCAGTGTTGTTTTCAACAACTACTAAACAAGAGCTTTAAGATTGAAGCAATGGAGAGGCAACCTGGGGAACACCTTGGAGTGTAACACACCGTCTCTACACCCCTGACCCAACTTGTAGGCCGAATGCAGTGTTGTTTTCAACAACTACTAAACGAGAGCCAGAAGATTGAAGCAATGGAGAGGCAACCTGGGGAACACCTTGGAGTGGAACACACCGTCTCTACACCCCAGACCCAACTTGTAGGCCGAATGCAGTGTTGTTTTCAACAACTACTAAACGAGAGCTTTAAGATTGAAGCAATGGAGAGGAAACCTGGAGAACACCTTGGAGCGGAAGACACCGTCTCTACACCCCAGACCCAACTTGTAGGCCGAATGCAGTGTTGTTTTCAACAACTACTAAACAAGAGCTTTAAGATTGAAGCAATGGAGAGGCAACCTGGGGAACACCTTGGAGTGTAACACACCGTCTCTACACCCCTGACCCAACTTGTAGGCCGAATGCAGTGTTGTTTTCAACAACTACTAAACGAGAGCTTTAAGATTGAAGCAATGGAGAGGCAACCTGGGGAACACCTTGGAGTGGAACACACCGTCTCTACACCCCAGACCCAACTTGTAGGTCGAATGCAGTGTTGTTTTCAACAACTACTAAACGAGAGCTTTAAGATTGAAGCAATGGAGATGAAACCTGGAGAACACCTTGGAGCGGAAGACACCGTCTCTACACCCCAGACGCAACTTGTAGGCCAAATGCAGTGTTGTTTTCAACAACTACTAAACAAGAGCTTTAAGATTGAAGCAATGGAGAGGCAACCTGGGAAACACCTTGGAGTGGAACACACCGTCTCTACACCCCAGACCCAACTTGTAGGCTGAATGCAGTGTTGTTTTCAACAACTACTTAAGAAGAGCCAGAAGATCGAAACAATGGAGAGGCAACCTGGAGAACACCTTGGAGCGGAAGACACCGTCTCTACAACCCAAACCCAACTTGTAGGCCTAATGCAGTGTTGTTTTCAACAACTACTAAACGAGAGCTAGAAGCTCTAAGCTATGGAGAGGAAACCTGGGGAACACCTTGGAGCGGCAGACACTGTTAGTAGGCCCTGCCGAAGTAGTAGTAGCCCCAATGCAGTTTTCAAATTCCTATAGGCTGAAAACCAGACTATTGACGCTCAGCTTTTTTAAAAGGAGGACAGCTGTATTGAGTGGCGCAGACAGACACAGGTAGTAGGCCTTAAACACAACATTTGGCTCAATGCAGTTTAAAAACGGTTACAGGGGTACACAGGCAGCATTGGTCTGTTCAGTGGAGGACAATTTCAATTATGGACCACAGACAGAGTTTGTATGCCTACTATTAAAAAAAGGATGCTCTATGCAATTTAAAATAGGTTCCAGGGGTACACGGGCAGCAGTGGTCTGGTCAGTGGAGGACTAGTGGAAGGAGGGACCGCAGACAGGCGTAGTAGGCCTAACATAACAAAATTTGGCTGTAGGCACTTTTAAATTGGTTCCAGGGGTACACGGGCAGCAGTGGACAGGTCACTGGAGGACTAGTGGAAGGAGAGACCTCAAACAGGCGTAGTAGGCCTAACATAACAAAATTTGGCTGTAGGCACTTTTAAATTGGTTCCAGGGGTACACGGGCAGCAGTAGTCTGGTCAGTGGAGGACTAGTGGAAGGAGGGACCGCAGACAGGCGTAGTAGGCCTAAGATAACAAAATTTGGCTGTAGGCACTTTTAAATTGGTTCCAGGGGTACACGGGCAGCAGAGGTCTGGTCAGTGGAGGACTAGTGGAAGGAGGGACCGCAGACAGGCGTAGTAGGCCTAACATAACAAAATTCGGCTGTAGGCACTTGCAATTCTCTTGCAGGGGTACACAGGCAGCATTGGTGTTGTCAGCGGAGGCCGATTGTAATGAGTGTCTGCCAGTTAGTACTCCAAAAAAATAAATAGATGTTAATGTCTCGCATTACAACAAAACCAAAACACAAAAGGGTGGAATACTTAGGTACAGGGGTGGGCTCCTCTACTGAGTTTTAGACCTAGTAATTTGGCGCTAATTATTTACTGGTGTAAATATAGGACACTGCCCCTGACTATGTTAAGTACCAGCATACATGTCAACACAATGGTATTGTCAGTGCCAGGCATTGAATGATGTCAGCGCATAGACTAAACATTGGTGGAACTGTGAGAGATAATTGTGCAAGTGGTAGAGCAATGTTTGAGCTGGGGGGGGGAATCTCTTGTGGCCGGCGGTACAGGCCCAGGACCCCTCATGTTACAACAGTGTGTCTGACGTTGGGTGCGCACCACCACCGCCAGAGACACTTTATTGTACTATGAGAGACCCAGTGGCAGTGCCGTCGACCAAAAGCGGGCACACCCACCTCTTCAGACAAACGGCACTCTCACGGGTGCTTGCGCCAAGTGGCGAGACCACGGCCCCGTGGGGGGAGATTGGCCATTTAGGGAGGTGTAAACATGTCGTATGCTGGACAATCAGCTGCTGCAAATTACGCGATTGGAAAAGTCAGTCAGAGTAGTCCACAAGCAAGACCTTTTCATAGGAAAGCTAGGTGTCAGCCGGGCAAGGTGGGGCAAAAAATTTTAATGAAGGTTAGATCATCAACATTTTGGGTAGCCAGACGAGTCCTTTTTTCGGTTAATATTGAACCTGCAGCACTGAATACTCTTTCTGATAGGACACTAGCTGCCGGGCAAGCAAGCTCCTGCAATGCATATTCTGCCAATTCTGGCCAGGTGTCTAATTTGGATGCCCAGTAATCAAATGGGAATGACGGTTGAGGGAGAACATCGATAAGGGATGAAAAATAGTTAGCAACCATACTGGACAAATGTTGTCTCCTGTCACTTTGAATTGATGCTGCAGTACCTGTCCTGTCTGCGGTCATAGCAAAATCACTCCACAACCTGGTCAGAAAACCCCTCTGTCCAACGCCACTTCTGATTTCTGCACCTATAACACCTCTGGTCTGCTGCCCCCTGCAGCTCGTGTGAGAACATTCACGGGCGCTGTGTGCTGGGAATGCCTGAAGCAAACGGTCAACAAGTGTTGATTGTTTGGTTGCTAATATTAGTTCCAAGTTCTCATGTGGCATAATATTTTGCAATTCCCCTTTATAGCGAGGATCAAGGAGGCAGGCCAACCAGTAATCATCATCGTTCATCATTTTAGTAATGCGTGTGTCCCTTTTGAGGATACGTAAGGCATAATCCGGCATGTGGGCCAAAGTTCCAGTTGTCAAATCTGCGGTTGTGCTGGGTTGAGGGGCTGTTTCAGGCAAATCTACGTCACTTGTGTCCCTCAAAAACCCAGAACCCGGCCTTGCCACGCCACCAATTTCCAGTGGCCCCGGAAAAGCTTCCTCATTAAAAAAATACTCATCCCCATCATCCTCCTCGTCCTCCTCCACCTGTTCGCCCGCTACCTCGTCCTGTACACTGCCCTGACCAGACAATGGCTGACTGTCATCAAGGCTTTCCTCTTCCTCTGCTGCCGACGCCTGCTTCTTTATGTGCGTCAAACTTTGCATCAGCAGACGCATTAGGGGGATGCTCATGCTTATTATGGCGTTGTCTGCACTAACCAGCCGTGTGCATTCCTCAAAACACTGAAGGACTTGACACATGTCTTGTATCTTCGACCACTGCACACCTGACAACCCCATGTCTGCCATCCTACTGCCTGCCCGTGTATGTGTATCCTCCCACAAATACATAACAGCACGCCTCTGTTCGCACAGTCTCTGAAGCATGTGCAGTGTTGAGTTCCACCTTGTTGCAACGTCTATGATTAGGCGATGCTGGGGAAGGTTCACAGACCGCTGATAGGTCTGCATACGGCTGGAGTGTACGGGCGAACGGAGGATATGCGAGCAAAGTCCGCGCACTTTGAGGAGCAGGTCGGATAACCCCGGATAACTTTTCAGGAAGCACTGCACCACTAGGTTTAAGGTGTGAGCCAGGCAAGGAATGTGTTTCAGTTGGGAAAGGGAGATGGCAGCCATCAAATTTCTTCCGTTATCACTCACTACCTTGCCTGCCTCAAGATCTACAGTGCCCAGCCACGACTGCGTTTCTTTCTGCAAGAACTCGGACAGAACTTCCGCGGTGTGTCTGTTGTCGCCCAAACACTTCATAGCCAATACAGCCTGCTGACGCTTGCCAGTAGCTGCCCCATAATGGGACAACTGGTGTGCAACAGTGGCAGCTGCGGATGGAGTGGTTGGGCGACTGCGGTCTGTGGACGAGCTCTCGCTTCTGCAGAAGGATGAGGAGGAGGAGGAGGGGGTGCGAACGGCTACAGTCAACTGTTTCCTAGACCGTGGGCTAGGCAGAACTGTCCCAAAATTGCTGTCCCCTGTGGACCCTGCATCCACCACATTCACCCAGTGTGCTGTGATGGACACGTAACGTCCCTGGCCATGCCTACTGGTCCATGCATCTGTTGTCAGGTGCACCTTTATACTCACAGATTGCCTGAGTGCATGGACGATGCGCTCTTTAACATGCTGGTGGTGGGCTGGGATGGCTTGTCTCGAAAAGAAGTGTCGACTGGGTAGCTCGTAGCGTGGTACAGCGTAGTCCATCAGGGCTTTGAAAGCTTCGCTTTCAACTAACTGGTAGGGCATCATCTCTAACGAGATTAGTCTAGCTATGTGGGCGTTCAAACCCTGTGTACGCGGATGCGAGGCTAAGTACTTCCTTTTTCTAACCATAGTCTCATGTAGGGTGAGCTGGACTGGAGAGCTGGAGATCGTGGAACTAGCGGGGGTGTCGGTGGACATGGCAGACTGAGATACGGTGGGAGACGGTATTGTTGCCGCCGGTGCCCTAGATGCAGTGTTTCCTACTACGAAACTGGTGATTCCCTGACCCTGACTGCTTTAGCCTGGCAAAGAAACCTGCACAGATACTGCAGGTGGTGCGGAAAATGGTGGCCTTACACTGACAGAAGGGATGTAGCGTTGCTGACTAGCTTCATTGGCCGAGGGTGCTACAACCTTAAGGGACGTTTGGTAATTAGTCCAGGCTTGCAAATGCATGGTGGTTAAATGGCTATGCATGCAACTTGTATTTAGACTTTTCAGATTCTGACCTCTGCTTAAGGTAGTTGAACATTTTTGACAGATGACTTTGCGCAGATCAATTGGATGTATTTTAAAAAAAATGCCAGACTGCACTCTTTCTAGCATCGGATCCCATTTCAGGCATTGGTGACTGAGCTTTAACCGGATGGCCACGTTGTCCTACAACAGGTTTTGGCTTTGCCATGCGTTTTGGGCCAGATACGGGCCCGGCAGATGGAACCTGTTGTGATGTTGATGCCTGCTGCGGCCCCTCCTCCTCCGCTTCAGAACTACTGCCGCCTGCACCCTGTTCCCCCAATGGCTGCCAATCGGGGTCAACAACTGGGTCATCTATAACCTCCTCTTCTAGCTCGTGTGCAACTTCGTCTGCGTCACCGTGTAAGTCGGTGGTATAGCGTTCGTGACGGGGCACCATAGTCTCATCAGGGTCTGATTCTGGATCAGTACCCTGTGAGGGCAATGTTGTGGTCTGAGTCAAAGGACCAGCATAGTAGTCTGGCTGTGGCTGTGCATCAGTGCACTCCATGTCAGATTCAACTTGTAATGGGCATGGCCTGTTAACTGTTTCACTTTCTAAGCCAGGGACGGTATGTGTAAAGAGCTCCATGGAGTAACCCGTTGTGTCGCCTGCTGCATCCTTCTCTGTTGCTGTTTTTGCTGAAGAGGACAAGGAAGCGACTTGTCCCTGACCGTGAACATCCACTAACGACGCGCTGCATTTACATTTACCAGTTTCAGAAGAGGAGGCAAAAGAGCTAGAGGCTGAGTCAGCAAGGTAAGCCAAAACTTGCTCTTGCTGCTCCGGCTTTAAAAGCGGTTTTCCTACTCCCAGAAAAGGGAGCGTTCGAGGCCTTGTGTAGCCAGATGACGAACCTGGCTCCACAGCTCGAGACTTAGGTGCTATATTGTTTTTCCCACGACCACCCGATGCTCCACTACCACTACCATCATTACCAGCTGGCAATGAATGCCCACGGCCACGACCTCTTCCACCAGACTTTCTCATTGTTTTAAAATCGTCACCAAACTAACGGTATTTGTTACTGTCAAACAACTTACAAGGTGAACTCTAACTTCTGTATGATTTAGATATCCCTTTATAGGTGGGTGAGACCGCGAGGAAAATCAGGCACGATGTTACACACTCTGTTTTCTGTGGCACTAAATGAGAGAGATGCCACACACGCAGGACTGTCACTCAAGCACAAAGGCCAATATTAATCTCCCACTGTTTTTTTTTTTTCAGGGAGAATTTAGAAACCAAATTTAAAAAAAAAATAAAAACACTAGGCTTTCTATGGCCCACTATTTAAGAGAGATGGCACACTCAGGACTGGCACACAAGCAGAAAGGCCAATATTTATCTCCCACTGTTTTTTTTATTTTTTCAGGGAGAAGTTAGAAACCAAATTAAAAAAAAAAAAAACACGGGGCTTTCTATGGCCCACTATTTAAGAGAGATGGCACACTCAGGACTGGCACACAAGCAGAAAGGCCAATATTAATCTCCCACTGTTTTTTTTATTTTTTCAGGGAGAAGTTAGAAACCAAATTTAAAAAAAAAATACACTAGGCTTTCTATGGCCCACTATTTAAGAGAGATGGCACACTCAGGACTGGCAAACAAGCAGAAAGGCCAATATTAATCTCCCACTGTTTTTTTTTTTCAGGGAGAATTTAGATACCAAATTAAAAAAAAACACTAGGCTTTCTATGGCCCACTGTTTAAGAGAGATGGCACACTCAGGACTGGGACACAAGCAGAAAGGCCAATATTAATCTCCCACTGTTTTTTTTTATTTTTCAGGGAGAATTTAGATACCAAATTTAAAAAAAAAACACTAGGCTTTCTATGGCCCACTATTTAAGAGAGATGGCACACTCAGGACTGGCACTCTAGCAGAAATGCCAATCTTAATCTCCCACAACTTATTTTTTTAGGGAGAATTAAAAAAAAGGGACTGTCCTACAATTACTATCTCCCTGCAGTAATCTCAGCCAGGTATGGCAGGCAGCAATAAGGAGTGGACTGCTGCACAAATTAAATCAAAGTGTGGACAAACAAAAAAGATAGCTGTGCAGAAAGGAAGGAACAACAGGATTTGTGCTTTGAAAAAAGCAGTTGGTTTGCACAGCGGCGTACACACAGCAATGGAGCCTTCTAGGGCAGCCCAATGAGCTACAGCGCTGAGGAAAAAAAAAATTAGCTTCCACTGTCCCTGCAAACAAAAGGTGGTGTTGGACAGTGGAAATCGCTACAGCACAAGCGGTTTGGTGGTTAATGGACCCTGCCTAACACTATCCCTGCTTCAGACAAAGCGGCAGCAACCTCTCCCTATGCTCAGATCAGCAGCAGTAAGATGGCGGTCGGCGGGAACGCCTCTTTATAGCCCCTGTGACACCGTAGACAGCAAGCCAATCACTGCAATGCCCTTCTCTAAGATGGTGGGGACCAGGACCTATGTCATCACGCTGCCCACACTCTGCATCCACCTTCATTGGCTGAGAAATGGCGCTTTTAGCGTCATTGAAACGCGACTTTGGCGCGAAAGTCACGTACTGCATGGCCGACCACACACAGGGGTCGGGTCGGGTTTCGTGAAACCCGACTGTGCCAAAAGTCGGCGACTTTTGAAAATGAATGATCCGTTTCGCTCAACCCTAGTGGCTACTTTGAAGAATCTAGAATATATGACACAATTTCAGTTTTTTCACACTTTTTTGTTAAGTATATAATTCCACATTTGTTAATTCATAGTTTTGATGCCTTCAGTGTGAATGTACAATTTTCATAGTCATGAAAATATGGAAAAATCTTTAAATGAGAAGGTGTGTCCAGACTTTTGCTCTGTACTGTATATATGGGCAAATGTGCAATATTTTTAGATGCCTATTGACATATGTATTGTTAGGTTCCAGGATTATCCCATCTTCACAGGGTAGATCTCAAGCCTTGTCTGCTTCGGTGGTCTCCCATTCAGGTTCAGCCGCTGCTGAGCATAGACGTTGGTGCCAGCATCTTGCTCAGGTGCGTGCTGTTCGTTTGGTTACTGCTGGCTCTCCAGCCAAACCCTTAGTAACCAGTAATATTCAGGTGCAGTCCAGCACTCTGTCATCTATGTCCGGGGATCACCGTACTGAGCATGTCTGTGAGGTGGCATCTTCTCATTGGTGATCGGACATTAGCTGCTCTAGTGATGCGGCAGTGCCGGATTGGTCCACGAGCAAGGTCCTGTCTGACTGGACATGAGCATAGTGTATAAAAGGTTCTCAGAGGTGAATGCTGATGCGCTAGTATCATTTTATGTATGGCTATGTGAGTGGAGTCTCTACCATTTTGTCTGCTAGTGTTCTGTATCTTTCTAGCTTGGGTCTGTACACATAAGCAGACAGCTAGCGTCAGTGGGGGCAATTAGCCATTGGCTTAGCATCTGGTTCCTACATGTTAGCACAGTAGGGTTCCAGAGCAAGCATAACCCTAGTTAGGGAAAGTCCTATGGTAAGAATTAAAAAAAAGAAAATCTGTAAAAATATTTTATTACAAAAATCAGAAAATAATAAAAAAAAATAACAATTATATTGTACCCATATATACATATTTTTCTGAAGAAAAAAAGACAAAAAGTAAAAGTTAAAGTACACATATTTGGTGTGAAATGGCCCGACCTATAAAATTTTCCACCAGTTAACGCCTTCAGTGAACACCATAGAAAAAAAATAAAAAAAACGAGGCACAAATTGATGCTTTATCATCATTCCGCAGAACAAAAAGTGTATTAAAATGCGAATAAAAATACAAATGTAAATTTAAATGAAAACGTCATCTTGTTCCGCAAAAATCAAGTCATGATACAGTTAAATTAGCAGAAAAATAAGAAGGTTATAGCTCTCAGAACACAGCAACGCAAAAATAATGATTTTTTTCTATAAAATAGTTTTGTATTTTTTAAAAGCGCCAAAATAAAAAAATATAAATGTGGTATCGCTGTAATTGTACTGACCCAAAAAATAAAGCTGCTTTTTCAATTTTACCACATGCTGAAAGGAATAAAAAAAAAAACAATTCCTGAATTGTTGGTGTTTGTTCATTCTGCCTCCAAAAATTGGAATAGAAAGTGATCAAAAAATGTCATGTGCCAAAAATGGCACAATACCAATGGTACCAATAAAATCGTCAATGCAAAAAACATGACTCTGTTGGTGGAAGTAAAATTATAGCTCTCAAAATATGGAGATACAAAAACTTGTTTTTGCAAATTAAAGCTTTATTAGTGTGTGACAGCAGAAAAACATAAACAACCAATATAAATTTGGTATTGCTGTTTTCCACCCCAGCTCAAAAATAAAGTTGTCTAATCACGTATGCAGCATGAGGAACAACATACAAATTAGATAAATCAACTGCTGAGGAATTGTTGATTCTTCCTCCCAAAGTTTGCAGCAAGGCTTGTCTCAGATTTATCCTGCACTCTATTCTGGATGCTTAATCTGGAGTTTCCATGTAAATCTCTGAAATAGGTTATTTAGATGGAACCACTTTGAGAAGATTACCTATAATGAGGCAGTAGAGACACTGTGGATGCTGTCTGGCTTGTGATTTGACAGTGTTTGTCTTTTTAGGTGTGCTTAAAAGTGCCGCCAGCCATAGATTTGTGCACTTCTGAAAAAAAGGACAATGCTGAACAGAGGCCAGACGAAGTCTGGAGTAATTCTGTTGCCTGTTGCCGTGATTTGAATCACGTCATTTAGAGATTTAGATGGTTCCCTAAAATAAGTGCCCAACACAGAGTGCCAGATGAATGTGATCCCAAACGTTATGTAAAATGTTCCTAGTAACAGCTTCAAATTATTTCCCCAAAAAATGCAAGTCCACACTCACGTCCATCACCTGTCAATCTATATATATAATCGTCTAAGGGGCACTTCCGTCTCTTTGTCTGTCTGTTTGTTTGTCTGTCTGTCATGCAAATCCTGCATCGCGGATTGGTCGCGGCCAGCAAGACACAGTCCAGCCACGATTTCGCCCCTTCCTACTCTCTGTCAGTGCCTCCTGCAGTCAGCGCTCACACAGGGTTAATGGCTGCGTTACACCTGGTTATGCTGCGGTGTAACGCAGTCCGTTAATGCTGCAATAAACCCTGTGTGACCAACTTTTAATATTGATGCTGCCTATGCAGCATCAATAGTAAAAAGATCTAATGTTAAAAATAATAAAAAATATAAAAAATCATATACTCCCCTTCCGGCGCCTTTCCCGCACCTCGCGACACTTCAAACCATGCATTGCTGTTTCGTGAGATGATGATGTAGCGGTCTCGCGAGACTGCTATGTCATCATCTCGCTAGACCGTAATGCATTTTTGGGACCAGAGCATTGCGAGGAGCATCGCTAAACGCCTTGCCTGGATCCAGGGGCCATTGGAAGGTGAGTATATAACTATTTTTTTATTTTAATTCTTTTTTGTATCAGGGATATGGTGCCCACATTGCTATATACTACGTGGGCTGTGTTATATACTACGTGGGCTGTGTTATATACCCTGTCTCTATGCTATATACTATGTTGGCTGTGCTATATACTACATCGCTGTGCTATATACTACGTGGGCTCTGTTATATACTGCTTGAGCTATGTTATATACTGCATCTCTGTGCTATATGCTATGTGGACGGTGCAATATTTTATGTGGCTGGGCAATATACTACGTGGCTGTGTTATATACTGCGTGAGCTGTGCTATATACTACGTGGGTTGTGCTATATACTACGTGAGCTGTGCTATATACTACGTAGCTGTGCAATTTATTACGTTCCTGGGCAATACACTACGTGGCTGTGTTATATACTGCGTGAGCTGTGCTATATATTATGTGAGCTGTGCTATGTACTATGTGGCTGTGTTATATACTAAGTGGGCTGTGCTATATACTACGGAGCTGTGCATTATACATGGCTGGGCAATATACCACATGGCTGTGCTATATACTACGTGGCTGTGTTATATACTACGTGGCCTGTGTTATATACTACGTGGCCTGTGTTATATACTACGTGGGCTGTGCTATATACTGCATGGGCTGTGTTATAAACTGCGTGGGCTTTGCTATATACTATGTGGGCTGTTATACACTGCGCGAGCTGTGTTATATACTACGTGGACTTTGCTATATACTACGTGGGCTGTGTTATACACTGTGTGTGTTGTGCTATATACTACGTAGGCTGTGCTATATACTATGAGGGCTGTGTTATACACTGCATGGGCTGTGCTATATACTGCATGGGCTGTGCTATATACTACATGGGCTGTGCTATATACTACGTGGCTGTGCTATATGCTATGTGGCTGTGTTATATGCTACGTGGCTGTGCTATATGCTATGTGGGCTGTGCTATATGCTACATGGGCTGTGTTGTATACTGCGTGGCCTTTGCTATATGCTATGTGGCTGTGCTATATGCTATGTGGGCTGTGTTATATGCTACGTTGGCTGTGTTATATGCTACATGGGCTGTGTTATATTTCTCTGCTGTATCTGTGCATCATGAATCATGGTATGTATTAAAGGGGGGCCCACTTAGACTCTTTCACCCGGGGCCCTCAAAAACCTGGAGCTGGTCCTGGCTTCACTGATTGGTCACGCCCGGCCGGCCACAAACAATGAGCGACAGGCACAATCCAGCCGCAAATTGGCACGGAATTTGAACCACGCTTCGCTAATTGGTCACGGCCGGCCGAATCCTGTGTATAAATTGCATTATTCTGAAAACTTAATAAATAAACTACATACATATTCTAGAATACCTGATGTGCTAGAATCCCCGGTTAGGGGTATTCTTCCCTCAGCAGTTGACAATGCAATATGATACTTTGTCTGCTTACGTAATTCAATTGACCAAAAAACTAGCTGATGTCCATTCTCGAGTTTTCTCTTCATTACCAGATCCAGGATCGGTACCCGGTTCGCACTCCCTGAAAACCAGGAGACTGGGTGTTGGTGAAGAAGTTTGTGAGGAGAACGCTCGACCCCAGATTTGTCGGTCCCTTCCAAGTGCTGCTGATGACACCAATCTATGTGAAACTAGAGGGAAGGCTCACTTGGATCCACGCATCGCACTGCAAGAAGGCTCCCGTACCAGAAGATACGCCTAAGCCAGAATGATCCTGTACATCCTCTGTGTGATACATATTCTGGGGGCAGAAGCTCCACGTGCCCCACCCCTGTGAGGGGAGATCACCAAGGATGGGGACTATACCATTTTCTGGTTCGATACATCAGCCCACATAATTACATACCTGTTTGATTACTGCGATGTGGTACACTGCCCATCCACACTGCTGGACAGCTTGGGGCGTGGGACTCAGTATATTTGTGTTGGAGATAAATATTGGGGAGACAAATGTGAATATTGGGGAGCAGCAGTATGGAACACTGGTGACAGTTGGGGATACAAACCCCCATCAGCCCTAAACAGGAAATATAAAGATGGAAAATCACTAATTGACCGTATGCGCCTTACAAAGCAGGCTTTCAGGAAGGGGTGCAGCACCAGTGGAGAATGCAACCGACTCATACTTAGCATTGAAAATCCCTCCCCAGGTGATGCCGGTACTTATATAATGAACAGCATACCCCCAAGTGGTGAGCGCAAACCCCCCGTACAGTACACAGGAAAATTCAAACTGGCAAATGTAGCTGACAAGCCCAATGTGACTCAGGAGATCCCTAGTAACGTAATGGAACTGACAGACCCAACCTATGAGGAGACTTTAGCAGTAGAGACTGGGTTTTCTCAAACCAATTACTGGCTGGAATGGGTAAGATACACAGCCTGACAGCATAATGGGAGTGGCTGTTATGCATGTGCCAGAGCCAGAACCCATCTGGGCACAGTGCCACTTGACATCCCAGAATCCCAGCGGGCCTGTTTCCTCAGCATATACACTAACTCATCTCATTCTGCATCCTGTGAAGATTGGAAGTCTAAATACCCACTCATGACTAAAGATACACCCTCAGGGACTGGAATAACAATATACCCTGGTAATTACACCTGTTACACACGCACAGGGACTGGCAGGGATGTAAAAAACTTCTGCCAAGGGGTTCTGCTCAGAGTACAGTACCATCACTGACAACCTAGTTAACCATGTGGTTTCCCTGGGGGACATATACTGGATCTGTGGTGACATGAAAATACGTAGTAGACTGGAAGGTGTTTGGGTAGGCCAATGTGCTCTGGCAAAGGTTCTGATGCCCTTCCACCTTTTTCCCTACACCCATGAGTCCACACCCAGTATGGCAATGAACAGGACAAAAAGGGCAAGTACTCCAAAAGGCAGCTTCGATCCACATGTTTATATAGACACCGTATGTGTACCTAGGGGGTACCTGATGAATTCAAGGCCAGAGACCAGGTTAAGGCAGGATTTGAATCATTATTGCCAATAATAACTGTGAACAAAAATGTTGATTGGATAAATTATGTATATTACAACCAGCAGAGATTTGTTAACTACACCCGAGATGCTCTGAAAGGTCTGGCAGACCAGTTGGGCCCCTCTTCCATCATGGCATTCCAGAATAGAATGGCCTTAGACATGATACTAGCTGAAAAAGGAGGTGTTTGTAAGATGATCAAAGACACCTGTTGCACCTACATCCCAGACAACACTGGCCCCAATGGTAAAGTCACAGTGGCAATACAGAAACTCACTGAGCTGTCAGAGGAATTGAAACAGAATTCAGGAGTGAAAGATCCTTGGGACCAGTACTTTGGGTGGATGAGTGGGTGGCAAAGGATGCTAACACAGATTGGGGCAGCCATACTTGTTATTTTTGTTCTTGTGATAATTTCTGGTTGCTGCGTAATCCCTTGTATCCGCAGGATGATGGAAAAGACAGTCAAGGAAACAACAAACCTGATGCCGCATCTCCTCCTGGACGAACCTATCCGAATTCAGATTCACCCACCTGATGGCTTCTCCAATTCCTGATGATGACGATGAATATGTGGAACTGATCGAACAGAGTCGCTAATATGAGACCATGCATGTTTCTACCCCCGTTTAGGGACAGATCTCCTGATCGCCCATTTGCGAAAAGTCTGTACGGAGTAGGGCGTGGGCACTAGGCTTACGTCAATTCACCGGCAGCACAAAAGAGTTGCAGTGCTTTGGGACAGGAGGCTAGGATTAGGGCAAGTGATATCTAAGGGGGGCTTGTGATAGAAATATGTATATCATGTAGATCTCACTTGCATGTATACTCCTTTAAATCATATATATCCCTTTAAATCACATATACTTACACAAAAAGCAAATATATATAACTATCTACTCAGCTACTTTATAATCAATTGCTCAATGTAACCACATAATCTAGGCCAGATGGTTCTCGGTACTTTCCGCTATGTCTGAAACACCAAAAAACGGGAAGTTGGACCAGATGTTCTGGACTGATACCTCTCTCTCTTCTGGGCACCACAGAATATGATCACTGCACTCCTAGATGAATTCACTGAAATATGTAGTTTGTAAAATGGAGGTTCTGCTGTTCTGGTACCTCAGGGACTCTGACAATGTGACATGGCACTCTCAAATAAGTTCAGCAAAATTTGAACTCCAAAATGGCGCTTTTTCTCTTCTAACCTGTGCAATGTGTCTCAAAAGTAGTTTGACCACATATGGGGTATCGGTGTACTCAGGAAAAATTGCTCAACACATTTTCAGTTCCATTTTCTAATGCTATCCTTGTGAAAATGAAAAAAACTGTGGCTAAAACAACATTTCTGGGTGAAAAATATTGCTCAATGTCTAGTTCCAAAATGATGTCACTTGTGAGGGGTTTCCACTGTTTTGGCACATCAGGGGCACTTCAAATGTGACATTGCTCCTGCCACTTATTCTAGCAAATTTTGCACTCAAAAAGTCAAGAGTGGCTCCTTCCAAGCACTGCTGTGCATCCAAAGAGCTCTTTTCCTCCACATATTGAGTATCAGCACACTCAGAAGAAATTGCACAATGAATGTTATGGTGCAATTTCTCCTTTTACCCCGAAAATTCAAAATTTGAGGGTAAAAAATACCTGCTGATCATTTCATTAACCTCTGTGTTCCAAAACCTCACTCCATTCTTTCTGAGCCCTGTTGTGCATCCAAACAGTAGTTTTTCACCATATATAGGGTATCTGCATACTCAGGAGACATTCCAAAACAAAATTTGGGTTTAATTTTCTCCTGCTACCTTGTGAAAAAAAACTGACTAAAAGAAAATGTTTGTGGGAGAAATGTGATTTTTTTATTTTCACGGCTGAACATTATAACCTTCTGTGAAGCACTAGGGGGCTCTCCAAACGCGAGATGGCAACCTCTAATTATTGTAGCAAATTTTGCATTGAAAAAGTCGAATGGCACTCCTTCTCTTCCGAGTTTTGGTAGACTCCCCCATTGCTAATCCCATAGTTAGATTGTAAAAAAAGACACAGCCAGAATAAAATCATTTAGTTGAAAGAAAGACTGCTCTCCAAATCATCTGGATTGTCGTGTGACGGTATGGATTAACTTCACGTTGGACTGTGAGATATGGTTGTTTATTATTTATTTTTATTCTTTTACAGGGGACATGGGCATTAATGGATTAGGCATACTGGGAGTATAACTTTGTGCTTTTATTTTTATTTCAAATAAAGGCATCAGTGTCATTATTTTTCTTCTTTTCCAGAGGACATGGCCAGAGGTGGATTAGGCTTATTATTTTCTGTCTTTTAACCCCTTTACCCCCAAGGGTGGTTTGCACGTTAATGACCGGGCCAATTTTTACAATTCTGACCACTGTCCCTTTATGAGGTTATAACTCTGGAACGCTTCAACGGATTCCAGTGATTCTGACAGTGTTTTCTCGTGACATATTGTACTTCATGACAATGGTAAAAATTCTTTGATAGTACTTGCGTTTATTTGTGAAAAAAACGGAAATTTGGCGAAAATTATGAAAATTTCGCAATTTTCCAACTTTGAATTTTTATGCAATTAAATCACAGATATATGTCCCACAAAATACTTAATAAGTAACATTTCCCACATGTTTACTTTACATCAGCACAATTTTGGAACCAAAATGTTTTTTTGTTAGGGAGTTATAAGGGTTAAAAGTTGACCAGCAATTTCTCATTTTTACAACATCATTTTTTTTTAGGGACCACATCTCATTTGAAGTCATTTTGAGGGGTCTATATGATAGAAAATACCCAAGTGTGACACCATTCTAAAAACTGCACCCCTCATGGTGCTCAAAACCATATTCAAGAAGTTTATTAACCCTTCTGGTGCTTCACAGGAATTTTTGGAATGTTTAAATAAAAATGAACATTTAACTTTTTTTCACAAAAAATTTAATTCAGCTCCAATTTGTTTTATTTTACCAAGGGTAACAGGAGAAAATGGACCACAAAAGTTGTTGTACAATTTGTCCTGAGTACACCGATACCCCATATGTGGGGGTAAACCACTGTTTGGGCGCATGACAGAGCTCGGAAGCGAAGGAGCGCCATTTGACTTTTCAATGCAAAATTGACTGGAATCGAGATGGGACACCATGTTGCGTTTGGAGAGCCACTGATGTGCCTAAACATTGAAACCCCCCACAAGTGACACCATTTTGGAAAGTAGACCCCCTAAGGAACTTTTCTAGATGTGTGGTGAGCGCTTTGACCCACCAAGGGCTTCACAGAAGTTTATAATGCAGAGCTGTAAAAATAAAACAAACATTTTTTCCCACAAAAATTCTTTTTTAGCCCCCAGTTTTGTATTTTCCCGAGGGTAACAGGAGAAATTGGACCCCAAAATTTGTTGTCCAATTTGTTGTGAGTGCGCTGATACCCCATAAGTGGGGGGCACCACTGTTTGGGCGCATGGGAGGGCTCGGAAGGGAAGGAGCTCCATTTGGAATGCAGACTTAGATGGAATGGTCTGCAGGTGTCACATTGCGTTTGCAGAGCCCCTAATGTACCTAAACAGTAGAAACCCCCCACAAGTGACACCATTTTGGAAAGTAGACCCCCTAAGGAACTTATCTAGATGTGTGGTGAGCGCTTTGACCCACCAAGGGCTTCACAGAAGTTTATAATGCAGAGCCATAAAAATAAAACAAAAATTTTTTCCCACAAAAATTATTTTTTAGCCCCCAGTTTTGTATTTTCCCGAGGGTAAGAGGAGAAATTCGACCACAAAAGTTGTTGTCCAATTTGTCCTGAGTACGCTGATACCCCATATGTGGAGGGAACCACCGTTTGGGCGCATGGGAGGGCTCGGAAGGAAAGGAGCGCCATTTGGAATGCAGACTTAGATGGAATAGTCTGCAGGCGTCACATTGCGTTTGCAGAGCCCCTAATGTACCTAAACAGTAGAAACCCCCCACAAGTGACCCCATATTGGAAACTAGACCCCCCAGGGAACTCATCTAGATGTGTTGGGAGAACTTTGAACCCCCAAGTGTTTCACTACAGTTTATAACGCAGAGCCGTGAAAATAAAAAATCTTTTTTTTTTCCCACAAAAATTATTTTTTAGCCCCTAGTTTGTTTTTTCCCAAGGGTAACAGGAGAAATTGGACCCCAAAAGTTGTTGTCCTATTTGTCCTGAGTACGCTGAAACCCCATATGTTGGGGCAAACCCCTGTTTGGGCACATGGGAGAGCTCGGAAGGAGCACTGTTTTACTTTTTCAACGCAGAATTGGCTGGAATTGAGATCGGACGCCATGTCGTGTTTGGAGAGCCCCTGATGTGCCTAAACAGTGGAAACCCTCCAATTATAACTGAAGCCCTAATCCAAACACACCCCTAACCCTAATTCCAACGGTAACCCTAACCACACCCCTAACCCTGAAACACCCCTAATCCCAACCCTATTCCCAACTGTAAATGTAATCTAAACCCTAACCCTAACTTTAGCCCCAACCCTAACTGTAGCCCCAACCCTAACTGTAGCCCCAACCCTAACCCTAACCCTAGCCCTAACCCTAGCCCTAACCCTAGCCCTAACCCTAGCCCTAACCCTAGCCCCAACCCTAACCCTAGCCCTAACCCTAGCCCTAACCCTAGCCCTAACGGGAAAATGGATATAAATACATTTTTTTAATTTTTCCCTAACTAAGGGGGTGATGAAGGGGGGTTTGATTTACTTTTATAGTGGGTTTTTTAGCGGATTTTTATGATTGGCAGCCGTCACACACTGAAAGACGCTTTTTATTGCAAAAAATATTTTTTGCGTTACCACATTTTGAGAGCTATAATTTTTCCATATTTTGGTCCACAGAGTCATGTGAGGTCTTGTTTTTTGCGGGACGAGTTGACGATTTTATTGGTAACATTTTCAGGCACGTGACATTTTTTGATCGCTTTTTATTCCGATTTTTGTGAGGAAGAATGACCAAAAAACAGCTATTCATGAATTTCTTTTGGGGGAGGCGTTTATACCGTTCCGCGTTTGGTAAAATTGATAAAGCAGTTTTATTCTTCGGGTCAGTACGATTACAGCGACACCTCATTTATATTTTTTTTATGTTTTGGCGCTTTTATACGATAAAAACTATTTTACGGAAAAAATAATTATTTTTGCATTGCTTTATTCTAAGGACTATAACTTTTTTATTTTTTTGCTGATGATGCTGTATGGCGGCTCGTTTTTTGCGGGACAAGATGACGCTTTCAGCGGTACCATGGTTATTTATATCTGTCTTTTTGATCGCGTGTTATTCCACTTTTTGTTCGGCGGTATGATAATAAAGCGTTGTTTTTTGCCTCGTTTTTTTTTTTTTTTTCTTACGGTGTTTACTGAAGGGGTTAACTAGTGGGCCAGTTTTATAGGTCGGGCCGTTACGGACGCGGCGATACTAAATATGTGTACTTTTATTGTTTTGTTTTTTTTATTTAGATAAAGAAATGTATTTATGGGAATAATATTTTTTTTTTTTTTCATTATTTTGGAATATTTTTTTTTATTTTTTTTTACACGTTTGAAAAATTTTTTTTTTACTTTTTTACTTTGTCCCAGGGGGGGACATCACAGATCGGTGATCTGACAGTTTGCACAGCACTCTGTCAGATCACCGATCTGATAGGAGTGCAGGCTGCTTCACAGTGCCTGCTCTGAGCAGGCTCTGTGAAGCCACCTCCCTCCCTGCAGGACCCGGATCCGCGGCCATCTTGGATCCGGGCCTGGAGCAGGGAGGGAGGGAGGTAAGACCCTCGCAGCAACGCGATCACATCGCGTTGCTGCGGGGGGCTCAGGGAAGCCCGCGGGGAGCCCCCTCCCTGCTCGGTGCTTCCCTGCACCGCCGGCACATCGCGATCATCTTTGATCGCGGTGTGCCGGGGGTTAATGTGCCGGGGGCGGTCCGTGACCGCTCCTGGCACATAGTGCCGGATGTCAGCTGCGATAGGCAGCTGACACCCGGCCGCGATCGGCGGCGCTCCCCCCGTGAGCGCTGCCGATCGCATATGACGTACTATTGCGTCCTTGGGAAGTAAAGCCCACCCCACATGGACGCAATAGTACGTCTAATGGCAGAAAGGGGTTAAAGGTGACATGTTCTTCAATGGAATGTTCATAATGGTGAGCATAACTTTCTTTTTAGATTTTTATTTCAAATAAAGAAGTCTGTTTTAATAATATTCTGGCTGTGTAATTTTTTTACAATCTAATTATAGAATTGTAAGGGGGCAGGGGCAGGGGAATTAAAGGGGGCAGGGGCATTTTTTTTATTGGCTCCTCTCCATTACTAATATGTGGGCTTGATCTCAGTGGCCATAAAACAGATGACCAGCCCCACAAATATTATCCCACTTGCCACTGCACCTGGGATATTCTGGCAAAGTTCCAGAATTGGTGCATCTGTTAGATGAGCCTTTCCTCGGGCGGCTGCAGACAGCTATTTGTACGCTGGGGGATGAATATCCATGGACCCTTACCAGTCAGAGAATACTAGTCTCCAGCTGTTTGATTGTACATGGATGGTTGTCAAAAATGGGGGGGACCCCACACTGTTTTTTAAATTGTTTATTTAAATAATTTAAAAAAACAGTATGTGACACCTCTATTCTTGAAAAACAGCCATGATAAAGCTGACGGCTGAGAGTTTCAGCACATAGCTTTCAGTTTTGCCTGTGCTCATTATCAAAAAGAAGAGACCCCATGTCATTTTTTTAAACTTTATTTACAGCACAGTTGCTGGCTGTTGAATACTTCCATCATCGGCACCTGCTCTCACTGTTATCAGCAAGAGCAGGTGTAGACTGATGAAAATAGTACTCTCTTATCAACAGACGCCTGTGACTGGTGGTAACCTTTTTATCACCACTCACAGCTTCTGGCTCATGCTGACATCTGACAGCGTGGAAACCGCAGCTCACTGCCTGGCAGCAATGATATTACCACCAATGAGTGTTGCCAGTGTTTCCCTCACTGACAAACAGATGACGACGTGGGAGACAACAATGTTCAGGGTGTCAAACCTGAACAGTAACAAGGACTTCCTGGAGAAGTCACTGTTCAGGGTCCGTGCATGAACACTAGGTGTTTGGTGTGGACACTGATCTTTAAGGCTTGGGTTCATCCATCTCGAATTGGATGTGCAACTGACTGAACCAGTCAGATGTTTGGCCACACACCTCTTTCACTTTTTTCTACAGTAAATTTTCTTTTATGTGGATATCTTTTCAACAAAACTATAGGCACTGGCCTACAGTGTCTGCAGGTCATGTTGACATTTTTGTCCAGGTATGCACCAAATATTCGTGAAAGCAGGAAATATAGAAATATAAGATATTTTGCACATGGTTATAGTCTAATGATTTACAATGTATATGAAACCTGTCACATGGTGGTCACTTTCTTATTTATCAAAAAAAGAATAATGAATAAAAGAAAAATAGCATTTTCTTTAATAAGTTAAAGGATTCAGTTTCTGAGAATTGAAAAAGTTTGACTTCTTTACAAAATGTTACTTTATTATCCTTTCTCCATATGATTAACCATATATAGATATTACAAGAAACTAGTAGTCATTTTTGGCAAGCTTAGGAGAGTTACTGTAATCGCAGTGATCATTCCAGTAACATTTTCCTATTTTTATTATTTCGGTATGATCATTTTTCTATAACAACTGACAAACTGAACAGCTCAAATGTAAAATTTATCAGCCAACCATAAGCAGCAAAATGTTTTCCAGGCATAATTGCTCATGACAATTCCCAGCTGCAGTAAACGAGTGGACAGCTACGTCTCTCTTGAACACATATTTGGTAAATTTTCTGAAGGCATTGTAGTTAACACGTGGGGACCTGATTTATTTATAAGACACTTGTCATATTTTTTTTTTGTTTGTTTTTTGCAGGTATTATTAATATATAGCATAAAAAGGTGTTTTTATGAAAGTTTATGAAAACAGGAAGTGTAGAATGAGAAAGATAATAGTCGCATGGTGGTGGAAACAGATCTAGCTCTTGGTTGTGTGTTGCAACACTACCGCTCAAAATATTTACGCATTGGCTATAGTGTCCTTATTCATAGTTGCTACTCCAGTTTTCAACACCGCAATGCACTTTTACCATAAATACAAGTCGAGAGTGCAGGCTGCGATCATCACGGAGAATGAGTAACATTTATTAAAACCCCAGTGCATTTTGGTTTGAGCCATCTTTCTTCTTGAGTCTGGGATCACAGTGAGGGGAAAATCTGGAAAACTGATCAGGATCCCTCATCTCTAATGATTACTGAGATTAAAGGGACTCAGAATGACTGTTAAAACATCTTGAGTGCCTGTAATTGGTTTGATCAAGCATTGCAACTAAAAATGAATGAACCTTTCAATGTTGGGTTTTGTTCAGATAGGCGAACATCCCAATGTTAACTGCACAATCCACCAAACAGCTCATTGAACATATCCAAACACCATTGAATTCAATGGGAGGCACAACCAAACGCATAGACATTACCTTGGGGGGGGGGGGGAATCTGTCAATACAGCTCAAGTTAAGGACAGATTGATGCAGAATACAAATAGTATAATTGCTCAGCATAGATGCATGGGACAAAGCTTGGACCAGCATTTCTAGCTTAAACATTAATGATTAGTGACAGGAGAATTAGTGACAGGTGTAGGCCTGATGCTCTGAGAGCCCTGAAAAATTCAGGCAACACACATGAAGGAAACCCAATTTGGAGCCCAAACATTTCCAAAAAATTAGGGCCAGACACCAGGAAAAGTGGCATTAATTTACCCACAGTAGAAATGTGATAATAGCACAGCAGCAGGAAGCCATAGGCCATGCATGAGGTATCAGGGTCAGGGCCAGCATTTACAGCTATAAATTTAAGTTTAAAGTAAGACGACCATACTATTAGCAGGAAAGGATTTAGATTCTGAAATGTGGCCTGGTCCCTGGCCCACACTAGTAGCACAAATGATTGAGATTCTGAAAAGTGACCTGGTGTCTGTTCCACACTATTAGCAGAAACAATTTAGATTTTGAAATGTGGCCTGGTCTCTTGCCCACACTATTAGCACAACCGATTTAAATGCTGTAAGGTCGATTTCACACAAGATTCTATCTATCTGAACTTTCTGACTACTTGTAACAACAGCAGGAGCAGCCTCTCGGTGCTGTTACACTGACAAAATGGCGCTAAAACAACATGTCTGCTTTTTATATGAGAGGGATATGTGACTTTGGCAGCCAATGAAAGAAACCCTTGTGTATGGATGTCGTGGATGGTTTCTATGCCCTGATTGGCTGCCGGAATCTCCACACGTTACTTTAAAACAAAATACAGTCTACTACTACTCTGACCTCTCCCCATCCCCTCACATCATCAAACACATCCCTCGCTAACCTTTCTCATCATACAGCACCAATATAATAAATGAAGTCCTAGCAAAAGAATTAGTGGAAACTCAATGATTTACTGTGCTTTGACTGAATTTTGGCAATTTTGAGGAAAAATACTCGAGAATCTGAACACAAATCCGAATGTGCAACATTCATGCCGAATCTGAGATTGATCAAAGATTTCTGAATAAATTCGCTAATCTATAATTGCAATTAAAAAAGGAGATAAAAAAAGGTGATGTGATGGCACCACTTTGCAGCAAAGTCTGATAATCACATATGTGGCACACATGCGTCAACTATACCACAGGATACTGGGTGCTTATCCAAGAAAAAACATCATAAAGAGAATGCAGAAAATAGAAAAAACGGATAGCACTCACCGATCCTTAAAAATCTTGCTACGGGTAGAAGCGCTGTTGAGCGCGAAACGGCCATCGTCAGCACAGGCTCACACACTCCTTCATCTGTTCTCCTGGCCATGATGATTTAAACGTTGAACTAAAGCAAGACTTTTACGGATCGGTGAGTGCTATCCGTTTCATCTATAATTGCAACTACCTGATCCACTCAAGCAAACACAGATACACTTGCTGGATTGTGTCTTTTCTAAGGTACATACCCTGAGCCCTGATCATATGGACTTCAAGGTCAGCAAATTGGACAAAATTGTGTCTGCTTGCACTAGGAGGAGAGAGTTTTTGCTGGGTGGTGATTATCGGTGTGCCAGGCTATAAAGTAGTGTCTGGTGCTAGTGCAAGCAGACACCCTGATGAAGGGGAACCGTGTATTCTCCGAAATACGTTGGTAACTCTTTTAGCCATTTGCATTTCATTACCAATGTTTTAGATTATTTATTGATTAAGTGTTATTCAATTAGGTATATTTTTGGGGGGAGGGACTCAGTTGGATATTAAAATCTATTCATTGTTTGCAGTAGGTGAATAATAAAAAAAAGGTATTTTTAAGCTTCTGTACTATAATATATCATGGATCAATCAATTAAGCCACTCTGACTCTGCAGGTACTGCACTCCTAATCTCTTGAATCTTTCTCTTTATTATTCACAGGCTGAGACTACTACTTCAATTTGAAATGTTCTTGAGCACTGCAGGAGTACATAATAATCAAATTGCCTTTATATCCTTCATCTGTACTGATGAGTAGTGTTGAGCATTCCGATACCGCAAGTATCGGGTATCGGCCGATACTTGCGGTATCGGAATTCCGATACCGAGATCCGATATTTTTGTGATATCGGGTATCGGTATCGGAAGTGTAAAATAAAGAATTAAAATAAAAAATATTGTTATATTCACCTCTCCGGCGGCCCCTGGACATCAGCGGGAGGATCCGGCGTCCGGCACGGCTTCTTTCTTCAAAATGCGCGCCTTCAGGACCTGTGGAATGACGTCCCGGCTTCTGATTGGTCGCGTGCCGCCCATGTGACCGCCACGCGACCAATCAGAAGCCGCGACGTCATTCCTCAGCTAAAGTCCTAGAATGAGCGCCTTCTAGGACCTGAGGAATGACGTCGCGGCTTCTGATTGGTCGCGTGGCGGTCACATGGGCGGCACGCGACCAATCAGAAGCCGGGACGTCATTCCACAGGTCCTGAAGGCGCGCATTTTGAAGAAAGAAGCCGTGCCGGACGCCGGATCCTCCCGCTGATGTCCAGGGGCCGCCGGAGAGGTGAATATAACAATATTTTTTATTTTAATTCTTTATTTTACACTTTAATATGGATCCCAGGGCCTGAAGGAGAGTTTCCTCTCCTTCAGACCCTGGGATCCATGAGGATACATTCCGATACTTGATGTCCCATTGACTTGTATTGGTATCGGATATCGGTATCGGCGATATCCGATATTTTTCGGGTATCGGCCGATACTATCCGATACCGATACTTTCAAGTATCGGACGGTATCGCTCAACACTACTGATGAGTTGTGTGCTTTGATCTCCTTTCTTTAGGCTGTAAAACCATAAAAGGGCAGCTGTTTTCCCTGTTCTCAACTCTAAGGCCGGTTTCACATTTGCAGTTGTGTCCGCAGCATTTCTTCCGCAATTATGCGCATGCGTTGTGTATTCCTATATTTAACATTAGGGACGTATGTGTCTGCGATCGGTTGCGTTTTGCCGCGTTTGACGACGCATGTGCCGTTTCATCGTTTGCGGTTTGGCGCAGTAAACGCTACATGTAGTAATTTTAGAGGCTGCAATTTGCTGCCTAGAAACATATGCGGTTGTTAGCGGATGGAATACGGCAAAAAAACGCATTGCTGTCTATGTGAACGCATGCGGCGGCAAGCACATGCGTTTGTTTGCGTTTGTGAATGCATGCATTGCACCACAGGAAAACATGTCTAGACACTGACTAGCCACCCCCCATATACAAAGTGATAAAGGAAGGGAGTGGACATTTGCAGGTCACTACTCAGCAGACAAAGAACCAGACCAGAAAGACGAAAGCACCTTGGAGGAAACAAGACTCTGAACAATGTCAGTATATCCTAGCCAATGCCTTTATTTTCTATTTTCTGTCTCTACATGTCCTAATTTCTGCAATTTCTTTCTTTCTTTCTGCATCAGAATGTCATCTTCTTCTGATGAGATGCAACGTCCTGGGCCTTCACAAGCCGAACATGTCAGTGAAGTGAGTGCTCAACTCCTCAGATTGGTAAGTATTCACTGTCACATCTACACATGTGACATTTTTTTTTCCTTTTATTAGAGCACTTCTTCCACTGCGGCAGAGGCTGAGCAGGAGCAGCGGGTTTATGGTCGGGTGGCAAGGCAGCAACGTGTAAGTATACCTGGCTGACTGTTTATTGTATCATCACTTTAGTATTCTTGAATCTTCCTTTCTTTACTTTCCTCTTTCTTTATATTATTCTTCTGGACTCCTTTTTTATCATGACTTTCATTTTTCATGCCATTTCTCTGCCTCTGTTTTCTTTCTTTTCCTTATGTTAATGTCTCCAACCTTAATGTCTTAATTTATTTTTTAGGTTCCAGAACGGGATGAGGACCTCATTGACAATGATATCCTCATCTCCCTGGTCCATGAGCGAGTCCCGTTGTGGGAGACCCCGGTTCTGCAGCACTCGGACAATGTGACGATCCGGCGGCTATGGAATGAGGTGGCCAAAGCAATGTGGGATGGCTGGGACAACGCCCTTACTCGGGTCCAAAATGCATTTTGCAAGTATTGCAATGTAGGGTGATGCAGCAGAGACCTTGGCTGTGCTCACACAACTGTGTGTGATGAGAGAAACTCTCAGGAGTTTCTCTCATCACACACAGTTGTGTGAGCACGGCCAAATGTCCATTGTCTAACCATTATTTTTTGTTTCTTCAACATTGCTCAAAGTCAAAACACATTGGCGTTCGATGGAGGACCGCTTCAACAAGGACCTTCGTCAAGAGAGCCGTGTTCCTAGTGGCTCTGGAGCAAGGATCCAAAAATATAAATACCACCACATTCTGGCATTTTTAAGACTGGTCCTTGCCCAGAGAACATAAGCATTTTTTCGGTGTATTATGTTGTGTTGTATTTCCATAATCTGTATGTTTCTATTCCACAAAAGTTGGCGTTTTGTTAATGTTTGGTTTGGTTTATTTTTTTTTTATTTTTTCACAGCACATGGAGCAGCACTGTTGACCCAGGTTCTGGAGCAGTCCTTCATTAGACAGCCACGGACCCGTCCCAGCCAGCCAGCAGCGCTGCAGCAAGTGGGCCTGCTACACTAACAGGAGACCAGGAAGCTGGTCCATCAGGTGTTCCCCTTTCCCAGTCCTCTGCCTCTGCCCCTGCCCCTTTTTTTTGGGCTCCTCCCAGCAGCGGCAGAGGGCCTCGGACAGGTCACTCATGCGCTCGTTTTTGCACTTGAGCTCGGTTTTTCATGATGGACTCAAGGCGTTGGGTGACCGCCTGGATACTGCCATTAGCCATATGAATACACATATCCAGGAGGTCACCAATAGCCTTGACCTAGTAAAGGCTGACCTCCAGAGGCCAGCACATCATTTTTTTAATCAAATTGAACAAGCATGTCGGAACACCTTACTCCTGATCTCCAGCTTAGTGTCATGCAGGCCCGCAATGCTGCTTATGTGCAGGCTATGCAGCAGAGTCGGTATTTTCAGCAGCTAGTGGCAGCATATCCACCTGTGCCTACACTGTCACGCTTGACCTCAATGCCGACCTCTGCTGCATACCACTGCATGACCACCTCCATTGCAAGCACTGCCAGACACCACTACAGCACCACCACCATGCTGAGTGCTGTAGGACAGCCCACCACCACCACCATGACAACTGCTGCTCCTGCTTGGACCTCCTCCACTGACACCACCATGCAGCAGCAGGACCCTGTCATTACCTTCCACTCCGCTACCACGATGCAGCAGTCCCTGCCTTTCCCTTCCGCTCCACCACCACGATGCAGCAGGACCCTGGCATGGCCTTCCAACCTCCTACCACAACCATGCATGCAGCAGCAGTGGGACAAAGACACTGATAGTTCAGTCACTATGACCAGGCTGCAAGAAATGAGCTTGCCAAGGCTCCCCAGACCGCAGCGCCGATCCCAAAAAGGGAAAAAAACAGCAGACTATTTCTATTTCTCCCTCCTCACCTCCCAATGTGTCTGTAATGTCAGGTTTGTCTCACCCTTCCAGTGTGTCTCAGCCCTCTCATGCGTCGAGCCCCATCCCCGATCTGCCAGACCCCAGTAATTTAATTGCCCCTTCTCCTGCCACCCATGGGTCATCCACAGTGAGTCAAGCTTCACAGCTACATACCCCCCATTTCCAGCACTCTACCCCAAGCAGGCGCAGTTATTTTTTTTTGGTTATAAAAATAAATAATATTTTTTGCCCCCAAAAATGTTTGGTTAATTGTGCATTTCGCCACCGGCAAAACACACCGTGCGCCAAATAAAACACTGCACCGCACACTTTATTTTTTGGCCACATCATAGCTCCAGTAGTAAGCAAGTACAACACTGCAGCTTTGTGTGTCTTTAGTATAGAGATATGAGGTCGGCCAAAAACTTTATACTTGTATTTTCTCCATAATCTCCTCCTTCTGCTTAGTCTGTAACTAGTGTTGCAGACTGAAGAGAAAATGGTGGCAATACAATGCAGAACTATACTCAACAGGTCATGTGTCCAAAAACTCATTAGTTAGGTCACCTGACCTGGTGAGTAGAGAACTGCCTTGCATAACCTCCATTTTTTTCTTATACATACGTAATCTATTTCACACAAATTGAAAGGACGATGGCTGTCATACAAGACATATCTATACTCACCTGGCCATGTGTCAGAAATAGTGAATTCATGAGGCTGTTATATGTGCATCATGAATTCATTATTTCTGACACCTGACTTGATGAGTATAGATCTGTTTTGTATTAAACAGCGATCGTCTCTTCAGTCTGTGCCCAATAGATACTGCAGAACAGAATCAGGATGCAATGACATCAACAACCTTACCACTAACAACCTAAGTGGTTTGTAGAGGAAATACATAGGAGACACGGTCAAGATACCAAAAAAATTAAGTTTATTAACAACGAATATTAGTAACATTTAAAACGTAACTGGTACAGACCAAAACCCAACAGGACATTTACTCAATATTGTCCTGCCATGCTACACATCCAATATCAGAATCAAAAAAGGCAGCAAATTTGTCCGGCATGTGGCCAACTTCAGCAGTTGTCCGCAGTGGGTGATGCTGGTAATCTGGTAATGGGTATGCAACTGGTTCATCCAGTTCAATGTTGGGTTGCTCCTTAGCCATCATGTAATTGTGGAGAACCACACAGGCTTTGACCACCTCATCGACTGTCTCCATTTTTAGATTAATGGCTTTTTCAAGAATGCACCATTTTGAGACTAGAATCCCAAAGGTACACTCTACTGTTCTTCGGGCCTTGGTCAGTCGGTAGTTAAAGATCCTTTTAGTGTGGTTCAAGTCCCACATGGAATATTGCTTCAGTAGATTTTCACACATCTGAAAGGCCTCATCCCCAACCATAACAAATGGCATTGGTGGACCTTGAGTGTTGGGGAGAGGTTGTGGCCCATATCTGAGTCCTTGAAAGCCAGGGAATCATTGCCACAGCCAAAAGCTCCAATGTCCACGGCGATGAAGCGACAGTCCTCATCTGATATTGCCATGAGTACAACAGAAAAATATTTTTTATAGTTGAAGTACTCCGATCCTGTTCTGGCTGGTTTGATAATGTGGATGTGCTTTCTATCCCCCACACCCAAACAGTTGGGGAAATCACACACACTCCAGAATTTCTCTGCAATTCCCATCCACATGTCCTCGGTGGGTAGGGGTATAAACTCATCCTGGAGAACATTCCACAAAGCACGGCAGGTGTCCGCACCAATTCTGGACAGGGTGCAATTTCCAAGCCGGTATTGGAAGTGGAGGGATGATAAGCTCTCTCCAGTTGCCATAAATCTGTAATAAAATTAAAAAAAATAATTTACAATCATTTCTATTTATGGTGTTGTTCTGCTAAAGACATAAAGGAAAATACAAAGAATACATGTCAGACCAACCAAGATTATGACGCATTTGTTTAGAATTGTTACGTACCTTAATGTAAACAGCAGACGTTCCTCTGCTGGAATCGCTCTGCAGATCTGAGTGTCCTGTCTCCGGATGGCTCCTTGGACACGACCAAGCAAATCCTGAAAAGAGTCTTGCGACATCCTGGTATATTCCAGGAATTTGTCTGGGTTGGCATTAAGCTCGCCATATAGCGTGTGATTGGCTCCGCAGCTCTCACATAGTTCGATAATGGGGTGTCGCCAAAAACGCCAATGCCATATCCTTCTCCGTCATTTGAGATTTCTGTGTTGCTCCCAAGCAAACGCACAGGCAAGAAACAGCTTGATGCTTAAATCCAGCTTGAAATAAAAGCTATCCATGTGAAGATCCATCATGACACAGGATACATTAGCACAATGTTAAGATTTCAGCAGTCCTAGGGACTAGATTTTTCTCCTGTAAAATTTTCCACCTTGCGCACAAAAACCGTAAACGCATGACAAAACGCATGGAAAAGCGTGATAATGCGGCGTTTTATTAACCGCATGCCTCTGAAAAACGCTGTACATGTTTCTATGTGTTTTTTCCTTCACTTGCGGATTAAACGCTGCGGATTCAAACGCAAATGGGAAACTACCCTTACAGTCTCTAATTGGCTGTTCTACTTCATGTGCATGTGCTGTCATAGATGCAGTGCATTATTGGAAATATAGCTATCTGGCTAATGCAATTTTTAGTAGTGTGTGTGTATTTTTTTTTGTTGATCCTCATGAGTCAAATCACAAATAGTGCACTAGGATCTGCAAATTGAGGACTTTTGATTCAAAGTCGATTTGCAACAGATCAATCTGTTAATTTTTACTCTCTAGGTGTTGAGTTCCCGCTGCTGCATAGGGGGAATCTCAAACCATGTCCTCTGTGGTCTCCCATTCTTCCCCAGCCACAGTGGAGTCTGCTCAGCAGAGACACATCGGTCCCAACGTCTGGTCCAGCTGATTCTGTGCATCTGGTTACAGCTGCTATCCCAGGTTCAGCCTTTGTAATAAGCATTGATTAGTGGTGACCAGACATTCCAGGGACTAAGTCCTGCTTTTCATCTACTGAGCATGCCCGTGGGATGACCTCTCATTGGAGGGTAGAGATCACATGCTTAGGTCCTGTTGCGGCTCCGATTGCACCACTGGGAAGGTACCTGAATGCTACACCTATAAAAGGCTCACATGGCCGCTCAGCAATACGCTAGTACAAACCTGACTAGGTGTGTGAGTGCTGTGTATTTGTAACTGGTGAAAACTCCTAAATGATCCCCATCCCTTTGGTTGTTGTTTGGGCATTAGGGTGAGTGGAGTAAACCGTCAGCGCTATATCTAGGCAGCACAGCTGCGCTTAAACCACCGGTTAGCGTAGGCTGGGAATTCCTGCTTGGACTCAGCATTGACTCATGGTGTCCTCAGGCACGAGTTCAAAAGTCACCGAGGGTTAGAGCGAGTCCAATCACCAGTTTAGTGGGGGTGAATCCTAGGGATCCCACTAGCATCTACCTGCTGCACCCTGTGACTGTTAAAAGGGCACAGCATACCTTCAGTGACTCTGTGAAGAAGCAGAGTTTGCTTCAATTCACACTGGGTGAAGTTAAACCCACATATGCACGTGTTCATCCACCATCTTGTTCTGCCATTACTTAGCAGCAGGTTCCATCTCTTCACGGTGGACCCCGGGCTGCGAATGTACCTTATTACTACCTTTCTATTATTCAGTGCGTTCCGCCAGCCCTAAGGGTACCGTCACACTATAACATTTCGATCGCTACGACGGTACGATTCGTGACGTTCCAGCGATATCGTTACGATATCGCTGTGTCTGACACGCAGCAGCGATCAGGGATCCTGCTGAGAATCGTACGTCGTAGCAGATCGTATGGAACTTTCTTTCATCGCTGGATCTCCCGCTGTCATCGCTAGATCGGTGTGTGTGACACCGATCTAGCGATCTAGCGATGCGATCCAGCGATGCGTTCGCTTGTAACCAGGGTAAACATCGGGTAACTAAGCGCAGGACCGCGCTTAGTTACCCGATGTTTACCCTGGTTACAAGCGTTAAACTAAAAAAAAACAAACAGCACATACTTACATTCTGGTGTCCGTCAGGTCCCTTGCCGTCTCTGCTTCCCGCACTGTGACTGCCGGCCGTAAAGTGAAAGCAGAGCACAGCGGCTGTGCTTTCACTTTCACTTTACGGCCGGCAGTCAGTGAGTGCGGGAAGCAGACTGCAAGGGACCTGACGGACACCAGAATGTAAGTATGTGCTGTTTGTTTTTTTTTAGTTTAACGCTTGTAACCAGGGTAAACATCGGGTAACTAAGCGCGGTCCTGCGCTTAGTTACCCGATATTTACCCTGGTTACCCAGGGACCTCGGCATCGTTGGTCGCTGGAGAGCTGTCTGTGTGACAGCTCCCCAGCGACCACACTACGATTTACCTACGATCACGGCCAGGTCATATCGCTGGTCGTGATCGTAGGTAAATCGTATAGTGTGACGGTACCCTAACACTAGGTCTGTGACTAACATTGCCAAACATACTTGCAAAGATACATATTAGTTCATATATTTTTTTCACATAGTCACTCTATGATAAATGTTTTTATTATGTATGTCTACAGTGGGTATGGAAAGTATTCTGATACCTTTAAATTTTTCACTCTTTGCTTCATTGTAGCCATTTGATAAATTCAAAATAGTTCATTTTTTCTCATTAATGTACACTCTGCACTCCATTTTGACTGTAGACATTTTTGCCAATTTAATAAGAAAGAAAAACTGAAATATCACATGGTCATGAGTATTCAGACCCTTTCCTCAGACACTCAAATTTAACCCACATGCTGTTCATTTCCTTGTGATCCTCTTGAGATGGTTCTACTCCTTTATTGGAGGCCAGCTGTGTTTAGTTAAACTGATAGGACTTGATTTGGAAAGGCACACACCTGTTTATATAAAACCTCACAACTCACAGTGCATGTCAGACCAAATGAGAATCATGAGGTCAAGGGAACTGGCCAAGGAACTCAGACACAGAATTGTGGTAAGACACAGATCTGGCCAAGGTTGCAAAATAATTTCTGCAGTACTAAAGGTTCCAAAGAGCACAGTGGCCTCCAGAATCCGTAAATGGAAAAAGTTTGGGACCACTAGAAATCTTCCTAGACCTGGCCATTCAGCCAAACTGAGCAATTGTGGGAGAAGAGCCTTGGTGAGAGAGGTGATCACTGTGGCTGAGCTCCAGAAATGCAGTAGGGAGAAGTGAGAAAGTTCCACAAAGTCAACTGTCACTGCAGCCCTCCATCAGTTGGGCCTTTATTGCAGAGTGGCCCGATGGAAGCCTCTCCTCAGTGCAAGACATATGAAAGCCCACATAGAGTTTGCTAAGAACACAAATGACTCCAAGACTATGAGAAATATGATTCTCTGGTCTGATGAGACAAAGATGGATCATTTTGGTGTTAATTCTAAGCGGTATGTATGGAGAAAGCAAGGCACTGCTTATCACCTGCCCAATACAATCCCAACAGTGAGACATGGTGGTAGCATCATCATGCTATGGGGCTATTTTTGAGCTGCAGGGACAGGATGACTGGTTGTCATTGAAGGAATCATGAATGTGGCCTAGTACAGAGATATCCTGGATGAAAACCTCTTCCAGAGTTCTCTGGACCTGAGACTTGGCTGAAGGCTCACCTTCCAAGGAGACAATGACCCTAAGCGCACAGTTACAATAACAAAGGAGTGGCTTCAGAACAACTCTGTTACCATTCTTGACTGGCCCAGCTAGAGCCTTGACCTAAACCCAATTGAGCATCTCTGGAGAGACCTGAAAATGGCTGTCCACTGAAATTCACCATCCAGGCTGACGGAGCTGGAGAGGATCTTCAAGGAAGAATGGCAGAAGATCCCCAAATCTAGGTGTGAAAAAATTGTTGCCTCATTCCCAAGAAGACTAATGGCTGTACCAGCTCAAAAAGAAGCTTTTACTCAATGCTGAGCAAAGGGTCTGAATACTTATGGCCATGTGATATTTCAGTTTTTCTTTTTTAATAAATTTTCAAAAATTACTATATTTCTGTTTTTTTCAGTCAAGATGGGATGCAGAGTATACATTAATGAGAAAAAAAGGGAACGGCTCTGAATTTACCAAATGGTTGCAATGAAACAAAGAGTGAAAAATGTAAAGGGGTCTGAATACTTTTCGTACCCACTGTATAGCTAACGAAAAGTGCATAGTTGTAAATGTCAGAGTATACAGTTAAAACAGGACATGTAGTGTACATCAAGCAAAGTAAAAAAAAATAAAAATACATTTGATTGGAGCCTGAGGGGCAAATGGTGAATTCAACCTTGGTAAACACAATGCTTCCGTATTGGAAGTCACACAGTAATGCCTCAGCCTAACTATTATTTTTACTGATGACTAATTAATATATGCAGATGGCAAATGTGCAACACAGTCGTTGCATCTTATTTTTTAGTTAATACTACTTAAAAAGTGTAATCCATCCCTAAAGAGCTCTGGGGTTTGAACATCACAGATACCGATCTTATGGTCCAACAGATTAATAACAATTCACATCACCCAATGTAGGATTTTTTGATACATTACTATGTGACTATTTTTAAGGATGATGGTGAATATGTTATTAGATAAATGGATTTTGGACCAAAAACATTTTTGAAAATATATGTAGAAATATTTACATTTGCTAATTCTTTGGTAGCTTTTCACTTTTATGTACAGGTGCACATTTGTGACCCCTGATGGAATTTATTCTCTTTAGTTTTCGGAAGGGATACAGAAATTAAACAAATATAGCTTTATTATGGAGATACACTTAATGGGTTTGAAGTCTTTAGTGTAGATAAAGACAGTAAGTAATGAAATGGTACATAGGGGTTTGACTTTTAAATGGTTATGGTGGTTATTGCTTCCAAATTAAATGTTGGCACTGTGATTTGCCTAAAAGAAACACTTAAAACACAAAGTTAATAAAGCTGGCAGAACAAATTATCTCAAGGGACAAGCAATTCAGATATAGACAAATTGTTACTACTGTAGAATGAATATGGTTAATGTAAATGTTTTTGTAGATATAAAGACATTTTATTTTGCTTTTAAAAATGTATTCCTTGAAGGATATTTAAAAAAAATAAATAAATTACAGTCTATTTATGATTTATAGTATTATGGAGTAAAGAAACAGAACAATGATTTGTAATTACAAAATTAGAAGATAATTAATTAAAATTAATTTAAACTTGATGAAGCTTAAATAAACATTTTATTGCAATATTAAATATAAGATAAATATGTTAGAGGAGCCTCCACTATTAGGGCTCATATTCACTTGCGCGAGACTCAGATGACTGCCAAAAATATGTGGCAACGCAGTTGAAAATTTGGCTAGCTGAGTGACATATTTTTTCACTTCTAGCTGAGTCAGCGTGCTACTGGTTTTGAGAGTGAAAGGTTGGTATTAACTAGACACTGCAAGTTCCTTCCTAGAATACTTAAGAATTCAAAGGTGTGGTGCTTACTGATTCAGCAGAAGACCATTCTTAAATCTATTTTGGATTTTTTTTATTTTATATTTTTAAACTTTGAAGGTGATAGCATGGTCTCCTCACGAAGACAGTTTTTTAATCCTCCCGATTGCTTCTGCTATGTTTGTCGAAAGAATATAATGAGGGAACAAAGAAAATCAATTTCTGATTTTGATTAAAGGGCACATTAATCACAAAGTGAAATAAAAATAACTACATGCAATTGTTTTCATTATGAGGTCGCTTGGGTATGGCTGCACTTTTTTAACCAATTTTCAATTGAATATTAAGAAGTAATGATTACCTTAATTGTCAAATGATATTTGTCAAAACTGTGTGTCAATTGTAGGTGTTAAATGTGGTCTCATAGTATCCAAACCCAATGCACCTAAAGATCATGGCAGTGGTAATTCACGGAGACTGATAAATCTGATACAGAGGCCAGTATATCCATCACATAGGAGTCTGCAACTGCATGCCTAAAAAATATTCCATGCCATGGCTCACCCAGATCCTGGAGATGGGGAAATACAAAAGGCTGCAGTGAGTACAGCACAGAGTACGCAGAGGAGCCCATTTTATTTCCTTGCCGAGGACAGGAGAGCAAAGCACAAACTCAACCAACAATAAAAGGTCTTGATGCTTAGTAATAGCCCTGTGTGTATAGCATTGTAAATGTGAGTGCACACTGTGCTAATATGTAGAAGATTTAAAGGGCCTGTGGCCAAAAAATTAGGCCAATGGCCCACATTGTGCTTCAGTGGGGCAACCCATTGTGAACCTGCCTAGATAGGGAAATGCCTGTTCTTGGCCTCATCTAGTCACTGTGCACCTATAGAAAAATGGTAGAGACTCCGGCAGTCTATAACATGGCCCAAGTTTTCCTGTCAGCATGAACAAAAAGTCATATGCGGAAGGTAATTTTCAGACTAAATAACAACCCTGCTGCATTGCCGAGGAGGAAGCACGAACGGATGGTGAATGCTAGGGTGAGAGAATAATTTTGGTATGCTTAGCTTGATGTGCCAGATTTACAGAGAGTAGGTGCTTTAACCTTTCCTGATACTAGCAATGAGCAGGAATGGACTTCTCCAGGTTGGAAGACATAGCTGGCAGGAAGGTGGCGGGGCAAAGTCCTTTGCTGACTGCAATTACTGTAGTTGCCATTGACACCACAAATGAGCAAGTGAGGTGGCTCACTTATGAGTGGAGGTAATGAGCCTACTAAAACAGAAGTATGTAAGGACGAATAGTGGATAATTAAGAAACGTCTGAAGGGATAAGAATAACGTGAGGTATCTCTGCAATCCTTCTTTTTCAACTGTTGGGGGACCTGGTGTTTAACCTTTCCCTAAAAAGGTTTGAGCCGGCACTCTTTTCTCTGCATAGTTTGAAGGAGAACCTGTAGAATTGATCAATAGCAGTGTTTATTGAAGCTAGTGATTGATTGCAAGTCCGCTAGTCCCATGAACTACATAAATAAACTCTCAGTGCTGATTAAACTCTCCTGTGCAACTACCTAGGAAAAATATTTAATTCCCCTTAACCACACATAAAAGTTTTAGTCACCTTGGGACTATACATTTTTAATAACAAAGGTCTTTCCTATCTCCTCACTCGTCCACCCTTTTTCTGTTATGCTTATAATCTATAGATGAAAGCTATGACTGGGCAGTTAACTTACAGGGTTACAGTCTAGACAGTTTAGAAGGGATCGTAAAAATCAGAGAGGTGGAGGGTTTTGTCTTTATGTAAAGTGTTATCACTTTAAGGGAGCATATTAGTGAAGGAAATGAGGATGTCAAGTCCATATGGGTCATAATACATGGAGGGAAAAATAGTAACAAAATTTTCATTGGCACAAAAAGCCCAAATTGAAAGATCTTTTATCAAATTTCTCCACCATGCTCACACCCCAGTGGGGGAGCTTCGCAAGGAGATAACATTTCAAAAACCTGACCGACACATCCAAACATAGACTCAGTGTGAACAGGTGCTGAACCTAGAGTAGCCAACTCGTATATAGTTAAGTAAATAAGGCAGCACACTGCAGCGCTAGAACATGCAAACTTGAAAAACAAAATTTGAACTGCATTACTGCACTAGAAATATGAAAAATGAGAGCGTTTAGCGCATAAAAATGGCCAATTTTATGCGTACCTGGTAGCCCCTTTACGGCATCTCTCTTATACCAGGTCCAACACTTGCCTTACCTCGCTGAGAATAAATGTCTCCATCTGAATGGGTACATGTGAAACCTCTTCCTAGACTAAAATTCTCTCTCTCTGTGGAGGGATATTGGACCTGCTGTAATTAAAACACCTGTGGCTAGGAGGCGGAGTGCACGATCAGAATGCTAGAGAATACATTTCAAAAACCTGACCTGCACATCCAAACATAGACTCAGTGTGAACAGGTGCTGAACCTAGAGTCGCCAACTCGTATATAGTTAAGTAAATAAGGCAGCACACTGCAGCGCTAGAACATGCAAACTTGAAAAATGAAATTTGAACTGCATTACTGCACTAGAAATATGAAAAATGAGAGCGTTTAGCGCACAAAAATGGCCAATTTTATGTGTACCTGGTAGCCCTTTTACGGCATCTCTCTTATACCAGGTCCTACACTTGCCTTACCTCGCTGAGAATAAACGTCTCCATCTGAATGGGTGCATGTGAAACCTCTTCCTAGACTAAAATTCTCTCTCTCTGTGGAGGGTTATTGGATCTGCTGTAATTAAAACACCTGTGGCTAGGAGGCGGAGTGCACGATCAGAAGGCTAGAGAATACATTTCAAAAACCTGACCGACACATCCAAACATAGACTCAGTGTGAACAGGTGCTGAACCTAGAGTAGCCAACTCGTATATAGTTAAGTAAATAAGGCAGCACACTGCAGCGCTAGAACATGCAAACTTGAAAAATGAAATTTGAACTGCATTACTGCATTAGAAATATGAAAAATGAGAGCGTTTAGCGCATAAAAATGGCCAATTTTATGTGTACTTGGTAGCCCCTTTACGGCATCTGTCTTATACCAGGTCCTACACTTGCCTTACCTCGCTGAGAATAAACGTCTCCATCTGAATGGGTACATGTGAAACCTCTTCCTAGACTAAAATTCTCTCTGTAGGACCTGGTATAAGAGAGATGCCGTAAAGGGGCTACCAAGTACACATAAAATTGGCCATTTTTATGAACTTTGATATTTTTTAAACAATTCATTATGCGGTTCTGAAACTTGTGGTTACTTCTATTTTCCTAATTTGAGAAGTTCTTTCTAAGGGTCCTTTTTTTTTCTTTTGGTTTAGTTTTTGCGCCACATTTTCTCTTACACTTGTACTGTCCCCAGTCAAAAATGACCAAATAACATTTTAGCTAATTTCAGCCATTTTTTGAGTAAAACAAATGAGTTATAATTTCTTTTGAGACTACTTATTGCATCTACTATTTTTTATGAAGTAAACAGTTGCTTTAGGTGCAGATTTACACATGCAAACCATAAAATTAGCTAAAATGCTATTCGGTCATTTTTGACCGGGAACAGTACAAGTGTTTTTTTAAGTAGCTAAAACAGCATTTTAATAGGTCTGGTCAAAAATGACCGGATCAGTACAAGTGTATAGTGGAAACGAATAGAACAGCAGGGTTAATTTCTAACTGATTACTCAACCTAAAATGAGAACATGCTTTGCTTCATCAAATGCTATTCAGCTCCACTATTTCACTCTGTTCCACGTGCCCTTACAGCACTGTTCCGCATCTCAAGTCATCAAGAGCCACCAACAAATCATGTTTTTAGGATTTGCTTAGTATTGCACATGTTATGGAATAATTGTCTGTGCAGGTACTGCAATTAGCACCTGTGGAATACTAGGGAAATTCAAAAAACATGACCTGTTGGTGGCTCTTGAGAACTGGAGTTGCGGAACACAGCTTTACAGCATATCCTGCTCCTCTTTTCTAAACATCATCCAGGATGTTCAACTTTTGTTACATTTTCTAAATATTTTCTATTTTCTAAATATCTTTCAAGTGACATTAAGATCAAGTTTTGAGTAAATTAGACAATTGCTCTATCGCTACCATACTTGCTGCGCATAGTATATTCAGGACACAGAAAACTGTAAATCAGATGACAGTGCCATATTCAGATCATCTATACATTCTTCATGAGTCACGTCTGTACAGGAAAAATAAAAGCTTTCAGTGAAGCAAAAATAATACATTTACAAAGGCAAGCATTTTTCAATCATTTGCTGTCACTAGTTTTATTACATGTTACTAACAGATGGGGACATATCACATAGTGTCCCCTCTCCAAATGATCTTGGATCATTATTAACGCTTAGTCCATAAAATGCAATTGAATCAATTCTACTGATATCCTTTTACCTACTATTTGAAAGAATCTCAAGTAATAAATACATATAGAAAGAAATTTTTAGTCATCAAAATTATTTTAGAAAATTAGACGGATTTAACCGTGTCATCAACATTTTTCATCTGGTTGTAATTTGTGTTTTGGTCAGTAGGTCAGTTTTTACCATTGCTGTTCCATTGGTGATTTTAATGTATGAAGAAATTAATAATTACATTGCAAAACTTCTCCTAACCATTCTAATGTTAAGCACAGACTGGTAAGCGTCACCTATGTGGATCTAATGTGGCTACCTTTTTGGTCTGTGTCAGCACAGGAAGCAAAGACATTACCATTTTTCTGTCAAAAGACCGATGGGCCCTGGGATTGGCTGCATTGATTAGGTGACTAGAAAATTGTGTCTTTTAAAGTTTCAATGAAACAACTAATGACTGCAGTCAATCACAGGCCTCAGCATGACACAAAAACAGTGATTTGGTGCCTGATGCTGGTGTACATAACTGGAGCAACCTGCCCAAGATACATAAGGATGACAGCAGGAGAGTATGCTTACAGTACAATGACCATTAATATTGTGCGCAATCGGCCCTGTGGTAGATTCGGGTTCAAACACAGGATTTAGTTTGTTGATTCAAAACGAACAGGTGGTTTATCAAAAGTTAACAAAATAAAACGGCCTCTTCCTGGTACAAAAGGTATAACAAAACAAAAATGGAAAATAACCAGTCCATATAAAGCACGGACTCAGCCATTTAAATGTCCATCTTTTCTCTCAGACTCCAGCAGGGTCTGAGCAGCATATGTGCGACACCCACTAGGGCCGTGGGGTACTCGGGCCGGTTCGAACGGTTTTTATGGGGGTTGTCACAGCAGCAGTGACGCGGGTCCGTGGCCCTGGGCGCGTAATAAAAATGAGGAAGGGACGTTTATAGGGGACTTAACATGACTCCGCCTGAGGTGTTCAGCTATAGATGGCTGACGCTGCTTAAGGAGACTGCTGGGGCAGATGGTGATGCAGCTGGAATGTTCTGCTCCCCACAGGTGGCACGGGGCTCCAGGGCTACAGGTACAGTTTTGTAAGGGGATCATGGACGTTGAGGTGCAGGACTGAGGGTGTGGGAAATAACTAGAGGACACAAGGGCTGCAATTTTCTTTACCTTTAATCCCTGGTTGAAGGTGCAGTCTGGGGCAGGTGGTAATGGGGATATGGGCAGCCTGGAAGCAATTGTGAATCGACTTAGCCAGGTGGGCTTGGAGGCCTTCCTTCTGCACTGTTCTCTGGGTCCATGTTGCTTTATGCTCTGCTCAAATCCCTTTCACAGTCTGTACATTAAATGGAACATTACCCGCATGGCAGGCAGCTTGAGCCTGTTACAGGTGTCACCCCTCATGGCGACTTCAGGCTCTGGTATGCTGCTGTGCCTCCTGGTGTCAGATGGCGCAAGGAGACCTGCAATCTCCTGCCCTCCAGATTTAGTTGCCGGGCATTCAGTACCCGCACAACCTTGGACTTTGGCATCTGGTTCTCTGGTTCTCAGCTCTGGGCGAGCTTGGTCACAGCTCCACTCCACAGGCTATTTTCACTTCTCTCCTCTCTTCTCTATCAGACTCTGACTAACTCCGCCTCCAGGCAAGAACTTGTAGGAAAGCTCCCCTGAAACCAGGTGTTAGAGCTCCCACTTCTGGCCTGGAGTAAGGAAAAGTGTTGGATGCTAAAGTTACCTGGAAAGGGGACCCCTCATTGATTCCAGGCATGACAACACCCCCTGTGAGGGAGGCAATGTCACTGTGGCAACCGGACTCCTGGGGTGCCATACATGGAATTCTTTCTCACCTTGCAAACGCACAGATAAAATGAAACAGCCTCATCTGCCTTAAATCGGACATTACAATACCTGGAATGGAGTTTTGTGGTATTACATCCTTTCTTGTGATTGAGAATGGGGAGGACCTGACATTGTTGTCCAACAAGTGCATACAGTTTGTCTCTAATGCAGGATCTCTGCTAATTCCTCTGTTAACCTAACTACAGCAGAAACTGGCTACATCTCTTCAAAAATGACTAAATTCGTATTGTTAAGAATAGTAATAGATTATTCCTTTACATACTGAAGATTGTAAAGATTATGGAAGTGTTTCTCTATAAATAAGAATTGGAAGTAATCAAAGATTTAATCTGAGCACATACACCAGTGTTTCCGTGTAAATCTCTGAAATGAATGATTCAGACGGAACTTCTGGTGGAAGATTACCTATAATGAGTCCAGAGTAACTCTGTTGCCTCATTTCAGTGAATTTATCACGTTACACGGAGATTTAGATTGAAACCCCGATGTAAGTGCTCAGCGTAGTGCGCCGGACAATTGTGAACCCAAATGTTATGCAAAATGTTCCCAGCAAAAGTTTCAAATGAATCTACAAAAAAAGCAAGTCCCCACTCAGATCCATCATTTGTCAAGTGAAATATAGACAACGTACTCTGGAAATGCAAAATGGCTCCTCGCCCCTCACCCCCCAAAAAATCCAGCAAATTCTGTGATGCCAAATCCAAATGCCCTTTTTTCTTCTTAAACCTCACAATATGGCTAAACCACATTTAGCATCCAAAAGCAATATCCACTTCTGCTTGTTTCTGGAAAACATCCATGGAGTCAATATTGTCGATACACTTTTAGATTAATTCTGAAAAGGTTATAATTTACAAAATGGGGAAATGAAGGGGAATTCTGACCTTTCAGCAGTTAGGGGCTCTGTATATGGAGTCCACAAACTGTTTTAGGAAACTATGTGCTCCAGGAAACAAATAGTGCTCTGTCCCTTCCGAGTCTCGCCGTGTGTCTAAGCAGTACTGTACAGTCACATATGGGGTATTTCCACATTCAGCAAAAACTATGGGGCACATTTTCGTGCCATTTTTACCCATATTTCATTGTTAAAATGTAAAACCTGGGGCTTAAACAAAATTTTGTTCTTAAAAATGTAATAATTTTTTCTTCACAGTCCAATGGTATAAAATTCTGTGACCCACCTACATAGTAACATAGTTAGTAAGGCCGAAAAAAGACATTTGTCCATCCAGTTCAGCCTATATTCCATCATAATAAATCCCCAGATCTACGTCCTTCTACAAAACCTAATAATTGTATGATACAATGTTGTTCTGCTCCAGGAAGACATCCAGGCCTCTCTTGAACCCCTCGACTGAGTTCGCCATCACCACCTCCTCAGGCAAGCAATTCCAGATTCTCACTGCCCTAACAGTAAAGAATCCTCTTCTATGTTGGTGGAAAAGCCTTCTCTCCTCCAGACGCAAAGAATGCCCCCTTGTGCCCGTCACCTTCCTTGGTATCAACAGATCCTCAGCGAGATATTTGCATTGTCCCCTTATATACTTATACATGGTTATTAGATCGCCCCTCAGTCGTCTTTTTTCTAGACTAAATAATCCTAATTTTGCTAATCTATCAGGGTATTGTAGTTCTCCCATCTCTTTTATTAATTTTGTTGCCCTCCTTTGTACTCTCTCTAGTTCCATTATATCCTTCCTGAGCACCGGTGCCCAAAACTGGACACAGTACTCCATGTGCGGTCTAACTCGGGATTTGTACAGAGGCAGTATAATGCTCTCATCATGTGTATCCAGACCTCTTTTAATGCACCCCATGATCCTGTTTCCCTTGGCAGCTGCTGCCTGGCACTGGCTGCTCCAGGTAAGTTTATCATTAACTAGGATCCCCAAGTCCTTCTCTCTGTCAGATTTACCCAGTGGTTTCCCGTTCAGTGTGTAATGGTGATATTGATTCCTTCTTCCCATGTGTATAACCTTACATTTATCATTGTTAAACCTCATCTGCCACCTTTCAGCCCAAGTTTCCAACTTATCCAGATTCATCTGTAGCAGAATACTATCTTCTCGTGTATTAACTGCTTTACATAGTTTTGTATCATCTGCAAATATCGATATTTTACTGTGTAAACCTTCTACCAGATCATTAATGAATATGTTGAAGAGAACAGGTCCCAATACTGACCCCTGCGGTACCCCACTGGTCACAGCGACCCAGTTAGAGACTATACCATTTATAACCACCCTCTGCTTTCTATCACTTAGCCAGTTACTAACCCATTTACACATATTTTCCCCCAGACCAAGCATTCTCATTTTGTGTTCCAACCTCTTGTGCGGCACGGTATCAAACGCTTTGGAAAAATCGAGATATACCACGTCCAATGACTCACCGTGGTCCAGCCTATAGCTTACCTCTTCATAAAAACTGATTAGATTGGTTTGACAGGAGCGATTTCTCATAAACCCATGCTGATATGGAGTCAAACAGTTATTCTCATTGAGATAATCCAGAATAACATCCCTCAGAAACCCTTCAAATATTTTACCAACAATAGAGGCTGTGGTGTTAATATCATCACTACACCACTAGATCAATTAATTGAGAGGTACAGATTGGAAATGCAGTCTCTTATGGAGGGTTCTCCTGTTCTGGCACCTTCGGGACTCTGCCAATGTGACATGGCATTCTCAAATCAATCCAGCAAAATCTGATCTCGAATATGGCACTTCTTCCCTTCTGAGCTGTGTTCTGTGCCTCAAAACTAGTGTTTGACAACATGTGGGACATTGGCGTACTCAGGAAAAAAAATTCAGGTCGATTTTCTCCTGCTTGTGGAAATGAAACAAATTGGGCTAAAACAACACTTTTTGGTCTAGTTTCTAAAATGGGGTCAATTGTGGATGTTTGCCACTGTTGTTAGTGCATCAGGAGCTCTCCAAATGCGACGTGACATGGGCAGACCATTCCATCAAAGTTTGCATTCCAAAATGTCACTCCTTCTTTTATGAGCCCTGTTGTGTACCCAAACAGTAGTTTACCCTCAGATATGGGGCATCTGTACACTTAGGTGAACTTTCACAAAAACATTTGCGTTCCAATTTCTCCTGTAACCTTGTAAAAAAAAAAATTGGGTGCTAAAATAACATTTTTGATGGAAAAATTAGATTTTTCTTTATTTTAATGGCTCTACTTATGTAAGGCACCGGGGGTTTAAGGTGCTCCCCACACATCTAGGTAAGTTCCCTGTTGGATTTAGTTTCCAAAATGGTTTCACTTTTGTGGAGGTTCCATTGTTTAGGCACATCAAGGGCTCTCCAAATGTCACATGGCGCTCCCTGATTATTCTAGCAAATATTGTATTTAATAAGTCAAATTGAGTACTTTACCCTCCAAGCCCTGTCATGCACCCACACAGTAGTTTTCCCACACATATGGGGTATAGGCATGCTCAGGATAAATTGCACAAGTTTTGTGGTCCATTTTTTCCTGTTAAATTTGTAAAAATTAAAAAAAATGGGTCCAAATAAACATTTTTGTGAGAAAAAGCTAAATGTTCATTTTTTCTTTCCATATTCCACAAAAATCATGTGTTAGGTGTCGAGTTCCCGCCGCCGAATAGGGGGAATCTCGAACCATGTCCACTGCAGTCTCCCATTCTTCTCCAACTGCAGTGGAACCTACACAGCGGAGACATCGGTCCCAGCGTCTGGCTCAAGCTGATACTGTGCGACTGGTTACTGCTGATTTTCCAGGCTCTGCCTTTGTAGCCAGCACTGATCAGCAGCGTGCAGGCCTTTTTGGGATGAAGTCCTGCTTTTCCTATATTGAGCATGCCCACAGGACGAACTCCCATTGGAGGTCGGGGGTCACATGCTCAGGTCCTGTTCCAGCTCCTATTGGATCCAACTAGTGTCTTTCAGCTGCACCCTGTGACTGCTATCAGGGCGCAGCATATATTGGCGACTCTATGAAGCAACAGAGTTTGCTTCCATTCACACTGGGTGAGGTCTAAACCCACATGTGGGCAAGCGTCCATCCGCCATTACTCAGCAGCAAGTGTCATCTCTCCATAGTGGACCCTGGACTGAGAACGCACCTCATATTCTCTATTATCACTATTTGGTGCATTCCGTCAGTCCTATCATCATGTGAAGCTCCTGAAGTGTTAATTAACTTCTAGAATATGGTTTTGAGTACCTTGAGGGGTTGAGTTTTTAGAATGGTGTAAATTTTGGGTATTTTCTGTCATATGGACTCTTCAAAGTCACTTCAAATGTAATGTGGCCCCTAAAAAAATGGTTTTGTAAATTTTGTTGAAATAATAGAAGTCTGAAGAAAAAAAAATTGAGTTTCAAAGTAGACATGTGGAAATGTTATTTATTGACTATTTTGTGTGATATACGGTAACTCTTATTAAAGAGCATAAAAATTTTAAATTTGAAAATTGCTATATTTTCTAAAGTTTGGCCAGATTTCCATTTTTTTCACTAGTACATTCACATAATATCTTTCTTTCAGTGTTCTATTTATTGAATATAAGTAGAACAAAAGTTTGACAAACAAATATTCCAGATATTTAACAAGCAATTTTTACAAACAAAAATAAAACTTGCCTTTGGCCAATAAGTAATTGTAATGGTACCGTCACACTAAGCGACGCTGTAGCAATACCGACAACGATGTCGATCGCTGCAGCGTTGCTGTTTGGTTGCTGGAGAGCTGTCACACAGACAGCTCTCCAGCGACCAACGATCCCGAAGTCCCCGGGTAACCAGGGTAAACATCGGGTTACTAAGCGCAGGGCCGCGCTTAGTAACCCGATGTTTACCCTGGTTACCGTTGTAAATGTAAAAAAACAAACACAACATACTTACATTCCCGGTGTCTGGTCATGTCCCTCGCCTTCAGCTTCCCGCACTGACTGAGTGCCGGCCGTAAAGTACAGCGGTGATGTCACCGCTGTGTTGTGCTTTACGGCTGGCCGGCGCTCACCAGTCAGTGCGGGAAGCGATGGCGAGGGACCTGACCAGACACCGGGAATGTAAGTATGTAGTGTTTGTTTTTTTACATTTACAACGGTAACCAGGATAAACATCGGGTTACTAAGCGCGGCCCTGCACTTAGTAACCCGATATTTTCCCTGGTTACCAGTGAAGACATCGCTGAATCGTCGTCACACACGCCGATTCAGCGATGTCAGCGGGAGATCCAGCGACAAAATAAAGTGCTAGACTTTCCCCAGCGACCAACGATCTCCCAGCAGGGGCCTGATCGTTGGTCGCTGTCACACATAACGATTTCGTTAACGATATCGTTGCTACGTCACAAAAAGCAACGATATCGTTAACGATATCATTATGTGTGACAGTACCTTAAGAGACATATCATTAAAGTTAAATAGTAAGACTGCTGACCACCCGGCAGCGGAGATCAAGTCTATTCCACAATAAAGCGTCTCGGATTTCTCCATTCACATGAGCATAATACAAGAAGATTGAATCCTGATATGTACACTCTGCTATCCAAGTGGTCAGAGCCACTACTGACCAAAAATAGTAGAGAAAAGTATAACTAGGGTCAAAAGAGTTGCAGTAGGGAAGGAGCAAAAAAAAGACAGAGAAACAGAGGTGAGTATAATGAGGGGGATTAGGGGAATTAAAGGATTGAAAGAGATAAGGAAGAGGGAGGGAATGGACAAAAATGGGGGGTATTGGCCTGGGAGGGGACAATCGCTGGGGCCAAAGATCATGAGCATACCTTTATAACGAAAAAAATAAATAAATAAAAAATATCTAATACTACTCCTGTAGTGAAATTATGTTGACGACATTTGTCTGACGTCATCCAGGTCAGGTATCTCAAGAATAAACCCAGAGATGAATCTGAATTGGATCCAAGATGTCTATATCTGAAGAAACATGGTATATGACCCATGTGAAGCTGCCGCAATTTCAGCAGTATGGTACAGCAGATCTGTTTCCCTAAGGACCTGTTTTTTGGTGGGGGTATGAGTTGATTTCCACATAGTAGGGATTAAAATGTTTCCCACTGCAAGTATATTATTAGCCAGCTTGGAAGCCAGTATATTCTTGGGCCACATAGGCAAAATGAGGAGTACGTTCTGTGGCAGCAGTGTTGTTTCTTTTTAAGAAGTTCTGAAACTATCTCAGCCACTTCTTGCCAGTATAATTTCCTTTTTGGGCACATCCACCATATATGGAAATAGTTGCCTGGCCCTGCATTACACCTCCATCAAAATTCAGATGTGAAGGAGTGCCATTTGTTGAGCTGTGTTGGTGTACGATACCAACAGGACACTACCTTATATGAATTTTCTTGGATCCTGACACATTGTGATGGGTTGTGTGATCTACGGTATATCTGGTTGATTTGATCATCTGTGAAAGCAATGTTTAAATCCCTCTCCCACAGTCCTATGTAGGCCGTTTTTACCGGGGCTTCCTCACATATTAAGTGTTCATAGGTTTTGGATAAAAAAATTTGGGGGGCTTTTGTTGAACACAAAACTGCTCAAACTGTGTAATTTGGCGCATTAGATGGATCTGCTCCTGGAACAAGGGGTTATTTAGTTTGGAAAAACGAAGACTAAGGGGTGATCTTATCTTAATGTATAAATATATGAGGGGACAGTGCAAAGACTTTTCTGATGATCTTTTAAATCATAGACCTGAGACAGGAACAAGGGGGCATCCTTCTTGTACGTCTGGAGGAAAGAAGGTTTAGGCTTAATAACAGATGTGGATTCTTTACTGTAAGAGCAGTGAGACTATGGAACTCTCTGCCGTATGGTGTTGTAATTAAATTTAAGAGGGGACTGGATGCCTTTCTTGAAAAGTATAATGTAACAGGTTATTTATACTAGAATCCTTGATAGGGTGTTGATCCAGGGAACTAGTCTGATTGCTGCATGTGGAGTCGGAAATTAATTTTTTCCCCAGTCTGGAGCTTACTCTTTGCCACATGGGTTTTTTTGCCTTCCTCTGGATCAACATGTTAGGGCATGTTAGGTTAGGCTATGGGTTGAACTAGATGGACTTAAAGTCTTCCTTCAACCTTAATAACTATGTTACCAAGTATATAAATTTTGGGAGAATTATGCTTTTTAGTAAATTCTTTCTGCCAATCCATGACAGAAAGGGAGTTTTCCATGCTTGTACTGTTTTAATAGCTTTATCCAGCAAGGGTGGCAGGTTAAATTCCAGAAGCTTCTTAGCCGACCTCCTTATTTTGATCCCTAGGTATAAAATGTGATTGGTGGGCCAATTAAAAGGGAATAACTTATTAAGTTTGTCTATTGTGGATTTGGGTATATTCATACTTAATGCCTTCGATTTTGTCGGATTTATTTTAAAATATGACAACCTACCGTAGAGCTCCAGTATGCGTACGAGGGCAGGAATGCCCCTATTTGGTCCTGTTAGAATCACTAGAAAATCATCTGCAAATGTCGCTGACTTATGATGATATCCCCAATCTGTACCATTCCGATGTCTACTTCTTGCTGAATACTTTGTATCAAGGGCTCCATAACAAGGACAAATAGGAGGGGGGATAGGTTACATCCCTGCCTCGTACCATTTATAATCTGGAATCAATCAGACGTGAGGTTATTAATTCTAAGTCTCACCATGGGAGATGAGTACATTTGAAATATAGCTTCAACTAACTGGTTTGGAATGTGAACGTAAGGAATGTCTCATGTAAGAATGTTAAGTATACCCTATCGAAGGCCTTCTCGGCATCCATCCCCAGTAGGACCAGTGGGATCCTTTTGATTTTCGCATTTTGCATCAAATGCAATATTCTATTCCCCTCCTTGCTTGCTACAAACTCTATCTGGTTCAGGGAGATAAGCTGAGGCAATACCACCATCAAACTTTTGGCTATTAAGCAGCGCCGGCTCCAGGTTTTTGAGGGCCCGGACAAAAGAGTCTCACTGGGCCTCCCTTTAACACATACCATAATTCATGAATCACAGATACAACAGAGAAATACAGGTATAGTCCAATGCCAGATTTCACTTCTTACATGAGTGATAGCTATTGTAAATTCTACAATACCATACAGCAGAGGGGCTTTATATAAGTCAACCCCTTATATGCCAATTTTTGTGACCTACTCCCTCTTCCTCAGTTACCAGTAGGCATTTTATTGTTAGCTGAACTTACTGCAAAGAAAAAACTGCATAAATTGAATATGACAATTTTTTAATGGAAAACTTTTTAGGCCATGTACACATGTTGCAGAATTGCTGTGGAAATTTCCACAGCAATTCTGCAACTCCTGCTGTGGTTATATCGCATGCGGAATTGGCATGTGTTTTCCCGCTAAACACTAGCGTTTTACAAGCGTAATTAGCTTGGCGAATGCTAGCGTTTTCCAAGCGATCTGTAGCATCGCTTGGAAAACTGATTGACAGGTTGGTCACACTTGTCAAACAGTGTTTGACAAGTGTGACCAACTTTTTACTATTGATGCTGCCTATGCAACATCAATAGTAAAAAGATAGAACATTAAAAAAAATAAAAAATCATGATATTCTCACCTTCCGGCGTCCCCGACAGCCTTCTCGCTCCTCGTGATGCTCCGGTCCCGATAATGCATTGCGGCAATGACCCCAGATGAAGTAGCAGTCTCGTGAGACCGATGTCATCACAGGTCATTTTCGCAATGCATTATTGGGAATGGAAGCATCGCGAGGAGCAGGAAGGCTGTCGGGGACGCCGGAAGGTGAGAATATCATGATTGTTTATTTTAATTCTTTTTTTTTCTAACAATTACAGTATATACTCGAGTATCAGCCGATCCGAGTATAAGCCGACCCCCCTAATTTTGCCACAAAAAACTGGGAAAACTTATTGACTTGAGTATAAGCCTAGGGTGGAAAATGCAGCAGCTACCGGTTAATGTCAAAAATAAAAATAGATACCAATAAAAGTAAAATTAATTGAGACATCAGTAGGTTAAGTGTTTTTGAATATCCATATTGAATCAGGAGCCCCATATAATGCTCCATACAGTTCATTATTGCCCCATAGATGCTCCATATAAAGCTGTGCCCCATTTACAATGCTCTGCACCGTTCATTTTTGTCCCATGGCTGTGCCATATAGTGCTCTGCACCGTTCATTTTTGTCCATAGCTGTGCCATATGGTGCTCTGCACCATTCATTATTGCCCTATAGCTGTGCCATATAGTGCTCTGCACCGTTCATTATTGCCCCATAGCTGTGCCATATAGTGCTCTGCACCATTCATTATTGCCCCATAGCTGTGCAATATAGTGCTCTGCACCGTTGATTTTGCCCCATAGCTGTGCCATATAGTGCTCTGCACCATTCATTTTTGCCCCATAGCTGTGCCATATAGTGCTCTGCACCGTTCATTTTTGTCCCATAGCTGTGCCATATAGTGCTCTGTACCGTTCATTATTGTCCCATAGATGTGCTATATAGTGCTGTGAACCGTTCATTTTTGTCCCATAGCTGTGCCATATAGTGCTCTGCACCGTTCATTTTTGCCCCATAGCTGTGCCATATAGTGCTCTGCACCATTCATTCTTGCCCCACAGCTGTGCCATATAGTGCTCTGCACCGTTCATTCTTGCCCCATAGCTGTGCCATATAGTGCTCTGCACCGTTCATTATTGTCCCATAGCTGTGCGATATAGTGCTCTGCACCATTCATTCTTGCCCCACAGCTGTGCCATAAAGTGCTCTGCACCGTTCATTCTTGCCCCATAGCTGTGCCATATAGTGCTCTGCACCGTTAATTTTTGCCCCATAGCTGTGCCATATAGTGCTCTGCACCGTTCATTATTGCCCCATAGCTGTGCCATATAGTGCTCTGCACCGTTCATTATTGCCCCATAGCTGCCATATAGTGCTCTGCACCATTCATTATTGCCCCATTGATGTACCATAGAAAGCTGTGCCATTGCTGCTGCTGCTGCAATAAAAAAAAAAAAATGCCATACTCACCTCTCTTGCTTGCAGCTCCCGGCGTCTCTCCGCACTGACTGATCAGGCAGAGGGCGGCGCGCACACTATATGCGTCATCGCGCCCTCTGACCTGCACAGTCAGAGCGGAGAGATGCCGGGAAGATGGAGCGGCGCCGGGAAGATGGAGGGACGCCAGGCGTGTGGATCGTGGACAGGTAAATATGACATACTTACCTGCTCCCGGCGCGGTCCCTGGCTCCTTCCCCCGGACAGCTGGTCTTCGGTGCCGCAGCTTCTTCCTCTATCAGCGATCACCGTTACCGCTGATTAGAGAAATGAATATGTGGCTCCACCCCTATGGGAGTGGAGTCCATATTCATTTTTCTAATGAGCGGTCCCACGTGACCGCTGAAGAGGGGAAGAGCTGCAGCACCCGAAGACCGTGGGAAGGCAGGGGGAGAGCCAGGAGCGCCAGGACTAGTTGAGTATGCCTCAGCGCCCTCTCCCCTCACCCGCCGACCCTGCCACCCACCGTGACTCGAGTATAAGCCGAGAGGGGCACTTTCAGCCCAAAAATTTGGGCTGAAAATCTCGGCTTATACTCGAGTATATACGGTATATGGTTCCCAGGGTCTGGAGGAGAGTCTCCTCTCCTCCACCCTGGGTACCAACCGCACATGATCCGCTTACTTCCTGCATGGTGCGCATAGCCACATGCGGAAAGTAAGTGGATCAATGTATTCTTATGTGTGCGGAATCCCTGCGATTCCGCACAAAGAATGAACATGCTGCGTTTTTTTCCAGAATGCGATTCCGCCGCGGAAAAAAACGCAACATGTGCACAAAAATTGCAGATTGCATTCTAATAATAGGATGCTTAATGTATGCTTTTTTCGCGTTTTTATAGAGAAAAACCGCAGAAAAAAACGCAAAAAATCCTGAAAGTGTGCACACAGCCTTAAAGTAAACATTATAAAGTATTAACGTAGAACATTTGTAAAAGGGCAAAATGGGTTGCAGGCTGCAGCATCACAACAAATCAGCATTCGTTGTCCCATTGTTTTGAATTCACTGTCGATTTGTAGTGCTGATGACTGACCCCAATAAGTGACATGTGCAAAAATGTATACATACAGTACATGTACATGGCACACACACGTACATGCCACACACATACATACTGTACATGTACACGGCGCACACACATACATACAGAACATGTACATATCGCACACACGTACATGGTACACACATACATACAGTACATGTACATATCGCACACACGTACATGGTACACACATACAGTACATGTTGCACACACGTACATGGCACACATATACATGGCACATACATACAGTACATGTACATGGCACACACACGTACATGGTACACACATATATACAGTACATGTACATGGTACACACATACAGTACAGGTACATGGCACACACATACAGGGCACACACACGTACATACAGTACATGGAACAAACGTATATGGAACACACATGTACATGGCACACACACATGCATGCATGGCACACACATACATACATGGCACACACACATACATACATGGCACACGCACATACATACATGGCACACACACATACATACCTGGCACACATACATACATGGCACACACACATACATACATGGCACACACACATACATACACGGCACACACATACATACATGGCACACACATGCCGCACAACAAATGCTCATTTGATACATGTGATTCATATAAACACATACACATAGCTCACAGACAGCACACACTATACATACCACACACTATACACACATCAATTACACACACGTCACATACACTGCTTTATGCTGAGATGTTCCACACAGTATCAGCTGCAGCTCCTCCTGCTCCCAGCAGCACTATCCCAGCAGACACCTCCCTGCCCTCTCCTCTGCTGGGACTGCCAACAAGAGCAGGAGTTGCAGAGGAGCCATCATCACCAGGAGCAGCACACACAAAGGGTGCTGCACAACTTATGGTACCTCACATCACAGCTCAGGTATGTAGGTGCCGGCCCAGGTCTTAGCTCTCCCTCCCCTCAGAAGCTCTGTGCAGGAGGACAGGAGGTGCACTGGCCTATGAATACATGGCCTGTGGTGACATCATGGTCACATGGCAGGTCACATGATCGTGATGTCACTACAGGTCCTTAACCAGTCTCTACACTAGAAACTTCACTGATTATGATTATCAGTGGAGCTTCTGCCGGCCCTGGCTGTATCCAAGACAGCATGTGTGGGTCCCCCATCTTGCCAGGGCCCCGGTACTTGCCCAGGTGCGCCGGGTGCTGACGCCGACCCTGCTATTAAGCTTGCATACAATTTTAAGTCTACATTTAACAGCGATATTGGCCTGTAACTCCCACAATTTTCAGAGTCCTTACATTTTTTATTTAAAAGAGATATACACTGCTCAAAAAAATAAAGGGAACACTAAAATCGCACTTCCTAGATATCACTGAATGAAATATTCCAGTTTTAAATCTTTATTGATTACATAGTGGAATGTGTTGAGAACAATAAAATCTAAAAATGATCAATGTAAATCACAACTAATACCCCACGAAGGTCTGGAGTTGGAATGATGCTCAAAATCAAAGTGGAAAATGAAGTTACAGGCTGATCCAACTTCAGTGGAAATGCCTCAAGACAAGGAAATGATGTTCAGTAGTGTGTGTAGCCTCCACGTGCCTGTAAGATCTCTCTACAACCCCTGGGCATGCTCCTGATGAGACGGCGGATGGTCTCCTGAGGGATCTCCTCCCAGACCTGGAAGCATCTGACAACTCTTGGACAGTCTATGGTGCAACGAGGTGGATGGTGCGAAACATGATGTCCCAGATGTGTTCAATCGGATTCAGGTCTGGGAAATGGGTGGGCCAGTCCATAGATTTAATGCCTTCATCTTGCAGGAACTGCTGACAAACTCCAGGCATAAGGGGTCTGGCATTGTCCTTCATTAGGAGGAACCCAGGGCCAACTGCACCAGCATATGGTCTCAAAAGGGGTCTGAGGATCTCATCTCGGTACCTAATGGAGGTCAGACTACCTCTGTCAAGCACATGGGGGGCTGTGCGGCTCTCCAAAGAAATGCCATGACCTAGGCGCCTCGTCACAGCCTCAGAACTAGTTAGCCCTAGAGATAGGAAAAATAAGCCTATCTTGCCTCAGAGAGAATTCCCCAAAGGAAAAGGCAGCCCCCCACATATATTGACTGTGAGTAAGATGAAATCACAAACACAGAGATGAAATAGATTTAGCAAAGAGAGGCCCGACTTACTAAACAGACAGAAGATAGGAAAGGTCACTTTGCATTCAGCACAAAACCCTAAAAAAGCCACACAGAGAGTGCAGGGAAAAATACCTTCCGCACCGACTAACGGAGCGGAGGTGCCCCTCTGCGTCCCAGAGCTTCCAGCAAGCAAGGAAAAATTCACATAAGCATGCTGGACAGAAAAAATAGCAAACAAGAAAAAAGCAAAGCGAAACTTAGCTTCTGCTGGAGAAAACAGGTAACCAGGAAGATCCAGGAGCGAACTAGACCAATGCTACAACATTGACAGCTGGCATAGGACAAGGATCCAAGTGGAGTTAAATAGAGCAGCCCACTAACGAATTAGCCTCGTCACCTGTGGAAGGAAACTCAGAAACACCCACAGGCATCAGAAAAAGTCCATGGACAGAACCAGCCGAAGTACCATTCATGACCACAGGAGGTAGCCCGAAAACAGAATTCATAACACTGACCCACTTCAAAACCAGTCATGCTGAAGGCAGGCAGCAGATCGGTCTCCACGGCGTTTCCAGACTCTGTCACGTCTGTCACATGTGCTCAGTGTGAACCTGCTTTCATCTGTGAAGAGCACAGGGCGCCAGTGGCAAATTTGCCAATCCTGGTGTTCTGTGGCAAATTCCAAGCATCCTGCACGGTGTTGGGCTGTGAGCACAAACCACATCTGTGGACATCGGGCACTCAGACCATCCTCATGGAGTCGGCTGCTAACCATTAGTGCAGTCACATGCACATTTGTGGCTGCTGGAGGTCATTTTGCAGGGTTCTGTCAGTGCTCCTCCTGTTCCTCCTTGCACAAAAGCTGAGGTAGCGGTCCAGTGCTGGGTTGTTGCCCTCCTACAGCCACCTCCTCTACTCCTGCTGTACTGACCTGTCTCCTGATAGCACCTCCAGCCTCTGGACACTACGCTGACAGACACAGAAAACCTTCTTGCCACAGCTCGCATTGATGTGCCATCCTGGATGAGCTGCATTACCTGAGCCACTTGTGTGGGTTGTAGAGTCCGTCTCATGCTACCACTAGTGTGAAAGCACAACCAACATTCAAAATTGACTAAAACATCAGACTGAAAGTATTGGTACTGAGATGTGGTATGTGGTCTGCACCTGCAGAACCACTCTTTTATTGAGGGTGTCTTGATAATTGCCAATAATTTACATCTGTTGTCTAATCCATTTGCACAACAGCATGTGAAATCGATGGTCAATCAGTGTTGCTTCCTAAGTGGACAGTTTGATTTCCCAGAAGTTTGATTTACTTGGATTTATATTATGTTGTTCAAGTGTTCACTTTATTTTTTTGAACAGTCTATATAGGAATTGGGTAGGCAATGCCCTCCCTCCCAAGGCAGCATAACACATGCGTAATAAATGTGGGATAAGTTCCCCTGAGATCGTTTTATATTAGCTAGTTGGAATCCCATCAGGTCCAGGCAACTTCCCTTTAGAGCACCCCGACAGTACGGACAGGAGTTTGGTTAGTTCAAAAGGTTTAATCAAGATTTCCTGCTGCAACTCTGTTAGCTTAGGGAGGGACAAAGAGGACAAAAAGGACTAAATGTCCCCCGTCTTCCGTGACCCATTCGCCTCTGATTCATTCAATTGATAGAGCCCCTTGTAAAAGGAAAGGAAGGTATCAATTATTTGATAATTACGTGTCCTTCCTTAGTTTTGATTTTGTGAATGAACGTGTGAGTTTGTCGTCTTTTAATTAAGGAAATCATTAGTTTGGACATTTTGTCCCCGTGGACAAGAAGTCGATTTTTCCAGGTAGCATATTATTTAGCCGATTGTCTATTTAACAAATCTTTTAAACGTTGCCTTTTTTTGTAAGTTGAGACATTAATTCTTGGGACAACCCCTGTTTATGTTGGCTCTCCATGGCTCCAATTTCATCATAAAGAGTCTGCAATTCTAATTTTCTCTATTGAGATAAATTCACCCCATATTGTGGCCTTATGTGCTTCCCACACCATTGCAGAGTTCATATCAGGGTTGGAATTAAATTTAAAATACTCTCATATGTTTTTTGAACCTAGGATTTAATGTCTTCCTGATACAGGAGGGATTCATTAAAGCTTCCAACAACTAAAATTAGAGTAGGGTCTCTGAAATTCTAAATTAATTGTGAACATAGAATTGTCAGAGTGTAAGGCAGGAAGTATATCTGATTTAGATGTGGTAGGTAAAATGTTTCTAGAGATCAGGATATAATCTAGGTGGGAATAGGATGGTGTAGGACTAAAACCAGCTCCTATGAGCCCGACGAGTATCGTCTCTGCCATGACTTCATCAGTGACAGGAGAAAGACTTTCTCTTGCCCCTGATGAAGTCAATGCAGTGACGATACGCGTCAGGTTCACAGGAGCTGGTTTTATTCCTACACTTTTTTGTTTGCAAATGATGCACGGGGTCTTGTGAGCTGGTCTGAGCTGATGAA